>NW_026057580.1:75874106-76004936 GCF_023721935.1 Panthera uncia | reverse complement strand
TTTTGTTTTGTTTTGTTTTGTTTTGTTTTGTTTTGTTTTGTTTTGTTTTGTTTTAATGGAGGTTGGGTCTTCGGGAGATCATTTCTTTCATTTACTTAGGAACAAATGCCAGGAAGGTAGCCCTCATAAAGTTAACAGGTTAGGTGAACAATATTCTTTTTTTTTTTTCCTTCACCCAAGATGTGCTGAGTGTGATGAATATTGTAATTTGCCAAAATGATGTGACTTTTCTAATATTTTTGTGTTTATTCTCATGTGTCAAATTAGATGTGCTAATGCTTTTCCTTCTTTAGGAGGCATCCTTACAGTTCCATGGTATTCTTAAAGATCTGGCAACTGGTCAAACAGTAGTTTTCTGAAGTATTCACCTTTTGAGTTTTCCCTGTTGTCTTGAGCTAACATTTTGTGCTTCAGATTCTTTGTATCATTGGCGGGGGGGAGGGGGGGGGAGGCCGGGGTGGGGGTGGCTACCTTCAACACAACTTAAATCCTGTGGTTAGGAGAGCGTGTAGTAATCTCAATCATGTATCGTGGCATCTACCCGAGTGGTTAATATGGAAATATGATTCCTACTAAGTTATGATTCATTTGTCTTTAGAACCAAGCAAATGATGGCTGTGTTTGGTAGGAATAGACATCTCAAGCTTTGTCTTTCTTAAGTCCTTTTAAAATCACTTTTTCCTTTGGATTCTAGCAGGAGCTGTTAGGATTTCTTAATTACAGACTTTCTCTTCTGAATTATGAATTTTTAAAACAATAATTAATAGAGGCTTCCATTGTCTGAGGGGCTTTTAGATGTAAAGAGTACCCAAAACTACCTGTACTTTGTTTAATGATTGTTTCATTAAGTTCATACCAAAATATTAAGGAACCTCAAATTTTCTTGAGCATTTAAACATTAATTTCAAAATTGACTAATTACATTTTCTGAAAAATGTTAAACTGTGAGTACAAATTGATGAGTCTTTTGAAATAACACCTTAAACAGCTGGCGAGAGACATAAATAAGCAGTGATTGTAAAATGTACTATTGCACATTCACCTCAACTTATTCCGAAACATTAAGATTATAGTTTAGGTAATTTCTTCTTCCTTCTGTACTTAATAACTTCCCAGTGTAGTATGATTCTTAATGTGATCTGTCCCTAATGTCTCAGTATTAGTACTTTCCCGAGTTTCAATAGTCTGACTAGAAATGAGGGAAAGAGAGAGGATCCGGGTTATCGACAGGTTGAATCTTGGTCTAGACACAGTCTAGTCTGATTGTGTAGACTGGGACAATTGAAACTGAGTCACCATGCCGAGCTGTTGTTTTGGGTTTGGTTTTTGTTTTTGTGGTAAACTTTTAAGTCCTCCTCCTATAAATGTTTGTCTTTGAAACTTGGTATCTCTTGCAGTAACGATGTATTAAAGCTTTGCATGGCTGGCAGTACGTAACCTGTTGGCTTTGTCACTAGGGTATTTTGATATGTTCTGTTTTCATTATTTAAAATGGCTGTGTTCCTTATTGGGAATCTTGATTCTAGAGCTTGCACTTCTTGGTAATGAGGGATTTATGTACTTATCTCTTCAGGACATTGAATAATTCATGTTTTAAAATACAGTGTTAAATTGTCTCTCTTCCTTAATTATTGTATATGACCACCTGTGCCACCTGCTACCTGGTTATTCTTTGTACCCACCATGCATCCTATTATTTATGCTAATAAATCCACCCTATTTTTTATTTTAGCACCTTCTTCTGTCAGGATCATTTGGCTAAATTACAGGTTCCATGTATTTCTTTGATGCTTACCCAGTTAGAAATAACTTTGTAAATATTGTAAATAGACAAACTTATTAGAAGGAATAAAATATGTTCAATATGAACATTCCCCTACTTACTAAAAAATTAAACTTGTATCACAGCCTGCTTTCGGGTTACGACTACCTTGCTGTGCTTGTGTTTGATGGTCAAAATCTGACAACTTGGTCAATAGGAAGTCCCATTATGTTGATGCCGATGTCCTTTTAGGACTCTGACATTCTAAAAGTATCCGTAGTATCTGAAAATAACAGCACGTTCCAGACACATTTTGATTTTTTTCCTGCCTCTAGTCTTAGAATCAGCTACCCCCTAAGGCAGTGTATTCCCTTTATAGGCCGATGGTATTACAGGCCAAACTCATGGTCTTAAGGGTATGCAGGGTCAAAAGTACTACCACTGCTGTTTGCTCCCTGTAATAGTTTAGAGCTGAAAATGTCTAATGTCATGAGGTCACATTCTATCCTGCTGTGTCCTGTTTTTCTTACACTATGTGATTTCACAAGACTTTCTTTTATATGGTATTTAGCATGTACCAAAGAAGCACATGGGCATCTTGGGGGAGTATGTACAGTCTCAGAAATCATATTTCTGGTCAATAAGGGAAAGTATAAAAATAACCCTTAATTCTGCATCAACATGTCAGAATACTTTTATTTCAGGCCAGTGAACTCCTTTAAAACATTTTAGTAATGTAGAATTACACCTAATTTGTGAGACCAAACCAGAATTTTAACTCTCTTATAATTATGTAAAAGAGAGGAGTTTTCTGAACCTGTAAAAGATAATGTCTTCAGTGTATATGTGGTAGTCTAAAATTTCTAGTAGGGATTTTATTATAATTTTTAGTGTTTCTCAGAAATGCAGACAGAATAAGCTTATTATTCTGATATCTTTAACTGTTCGGCTTAAGCTTTAAACTTTTTCAGAAGCTATACCAAAACTTTAATAATAGAGATCTCCTCTTGGTTGCCAAATTTGAATTCCCACAAACACTGTACCTGATTTCTATGCTTTCTTCAAGTGCTAAAGCTGCCTAGCTGGTAGACTTATTGCAAGAACAATTGTAGGGAAAATCGCGGGTCAACCAGGATACCTTGAGGATACATCAAGGATACCTTGAGGTCACTTTTAGCCAGTCCACAACATTTGGGAATTCAGAACCAACCCACACTGAAAGTCTGGGTCACTAGGGCCTACCTGCCAGCCAGGTTAACCTTCCAGACGGCCTCCTTCCAAATCTAACGAACTCACAGGGTGGCAGACGAGGCCAGTGCAAATTCCTCAGTGTTCAGAATAATATCTCCCATTGTTAACATTCAAGAAGATAAAAGAAGGCTCCTGGCTCACGTTAGTACTCCCATAGGGGTTTTGCCATCTATGTCCCATGCAACAAGTGCCATAGCCCCCCCAGGTATATGGGGAGCCATTACCCACATACTCCCTTCACTGTTTCTCAGAAGACATGCACAGGAAGCTATAGAAATTGCTCCCTGTGATACACTTTTCTGTTGTTCTTATATCAGTTCCCTTTTTAAAGGCTTAAAAATGCATCTAAATTTAATATTTGTATTAAGTTTTTATTAAATATTAACATTACTGTTAATGTATTAAATATTGTATTTCATATTTGAAACTTGACATTTCTGTCAAGTTAGGCTTAACTAAATTGTTGATGTGTCTATGTAAATACTCTGATTCAAAATAAAGTCTCAGAAGGGAAATAGGATTTATACACTGGGCCTGATCTCCCCCAGGAAGTAGGGGGAGATAAGTTATTTATCTCCGGGCACAAATGGTTTTTAGGCCACTCTTCTGTATGTTTGGTTAGAACCTTAAGCGTTGGCCAAGTTGAACCACCAGAAAGCAAACGTTTGAATCAGGTGCATTTTTATGTGGGGGCAAACATGGTTTAATTTAGGACTTTCATAATAAACCAAGCCAGTATGGTAATACTACTTAACACATCTGATCTGACTTCTTCAGTACCTACTGGTACATAAAGAAGACCAGGAAGCCTAGCAAATTGAGAATCAGGCGAATTGGTTTCTAGAACCGAGTGATCAGTAGCCAGCAGTATGACCTTGCTGTCTACAAGGCTCTTGTCCATAAAAGAGGATTAAGCATTTCTGATTCAGGTACTACTGAGTTACAAAACAGGAAAACTTCAGAGGCTAGCTGAAATAAAAGGTTCACTGCAAGGGTATGGCGGGGAATCTCATTAAGGGCAGGAAACAAAGTTTAACCAGCCTACATGACCCTGGAACTGAAAAGTTCTCTCAGCCTCTCTGGGGTTCTCAAGGTCCCTTATCGCCACTTCTCGTGGTGAGCGTGCTCCCAAGTACTACTGTCCCTCTCTGCAGCCCTGTTCTCTGTGCTAACTTGGGGTTTCTCTGGTGCCTTGCAGCTTTTGATCTACCTTGAGGCCTGGCTCCCTGCTGTTCCTTTCTCTGATCTTTCCGGAGGACTCACCTATCTTCATCTTACAGATTCAGGCTCAGTGTTCACTTGGTTCAAGAGGATGTGGGGGGTGAGAGAGTGAGTGGCCACATGGTACAAACAGCATCCGGAGCCGTGGGTGGAGTCCATCCCCAACAATGGGGTGAGAGGCCGTGATTGGCCAGTCTATCAAACTTCTGTCTTCACAGGGTTTTTGGGTTGTAAGTTTTATAATTCTGTAACCTTTTTTGTTTCTGTTACAGTTACTGAGTTGAGACAGCATGCCTCTAAAGGTAGTTGGATCATCTTTCCTAAGGGAGCCTTGTAAATTCCTGCCCGACAGCAACTAGGTGTTTTTCAAGGATTGCGAGCCACTTTGGGCTTGTTGGAAGTGCAGTTCAGGCTACCGGCCACCGAGGGCGCTGTTTGTTTTGTCACTGGTTATTAAGTTTCCATTTTTCTGCGCATAAATTTCTCATCATAACTCCGTTATAGGGTTTAGAAATACTTGGATGAAAATCAAAATATATAGGAGCATTAAAAGACATCTGAAATATACTTTAGAAATAATGTCTGCAGTTAAGATATATTTTAACATTTTCCAAATTTTCAACTTTATAATTGCCAACAAAGCAGGGACTAGATCCACTGTGAAAAGAGGAAGACACATGTGTCTCAGGCCTACTTTGGTCCTTTTAGAATTACATAGTCCAGGATAATTTTAAATTGAGGATTCATACATATACTGATCTCTAATCTTATTTTACCATTGTTGGGAAATTAAACTACTTTGTAAGAAGGGGAGCCCAAAGCTGCCTTGAAGGATCCAGCATATTGGAGACCTTTGATTTTCTGCCTTTGAGAGGCCTCCATGTGATGGGGAATGACAAGTTGCCTGGAGTACGGTAAACCCCTGGAGACCACCCCCCCCCTCACCATTTATATACTCTGCTCCTAAGAACTGGTAAAGATGAACAAAATAGTGTAACACAACGTATCCTTGAATGGGAAGTTACCTGCCAGACACGGTCCAGTCATTTTGCTTCCCAATATCATTATGTGTTCATGAAAGTTACAAAAACCAAGAAATTTTAATTTCATTATAATTAGTTATATGGATGTTATAATTGTTTTCTCAAAAAATGCTAAAATAAACTGAGTTTCAAAGAAACCTTGAGCCAAAGTTAAATTTTAAAATTCATAGCAACTGAAACTTTTCTAAATTGGTTTTAAGTGCTTATTTATTTCAATGAGATTTTAATTACAACATGACAATCATCATAATATTAGTACTTTTCAAAACACAACACATGGCATTTGATTTTCACATCAATACTATTCATAATGAAGGTGATACTTTTACAAATGGGGGAAACCTCAGACATTTAAGTAATTTTTTTTAAAGAAGAGATGTTCGGGGTTTTTTTTTTTAAGAGTGTTCTTTTTCTTTTCTTTTTTTTTTTTAAGTTTATTTAAGTAATCTCTACAGCCAACATGGGGCTCAAACTCACAACCCCAAGATCAACAGTCTCATGCTCTTCAAACTGAGCCAGCCAGGCACCCACCCCTAAGTGATTTTTTTTTTAATGTCTTTAACATTCCTTATTTGAAAGATTAGTTTCTGGAACATATTTCTCAACTCCCCTTACTTTTTATTGCCCCATTAAAAATAATATCTATTGATCGAGGGTAAAAATTATCTATTTATATTTCTTACTATGTGCTTATTTTTTAGGCACTTTTCAATATTTAGATGAAGGTATTAACTCATTCTATCCTCCCAGCAATCTATAACATAGGTAGTATTGTTATCCTGGTTTTACAAACTAGGTAGCTATAGCCTAGAGACACTAAATAACCTGACCAAAGTTACATCATTAGTGTCAACCTAAATAAAAAGGTAAACTGAGGCAAGCTTGAATTTCCAGAAATCTAGTTTATGTGGGAAAAGCTGAGGAATTGCAGTTTGGAAAATGCATGCTATTGCAAGCTCCAGGGAGTCCGTTGAGGGTTTGGGGTATTTATGGGCAAGGAGTAAAAGCCAGAGTTCAAAAAGCAAGGTCATGGGCTTGAGGATGGGGAGAGATTCTTGGCATATGTTCACTGGTCAGGAGGGAAGGCTCTGTCTTCTGTAAATTAGGCATTTCCAGGAAGTCAGGCTCTCAGTACTTAAGTTCTGTCCTTCTGAGGCGCTTGAATGAGATTCTCCGTTTCATACCCTCCCTTCTGCTGTAGACCGAGATCCCCTACAAGAGTTAGCAGTGTGATGCCTGTATTAATTCCTAAAATGAGAGAGGAAAGTATTACCCAGAAGAAACCCCTCACTTTGTCATGCTCTTAGTCCACCTCACACCCCCTGCACACCTTTGCTAGCACCTGCCCCCCTGTGCCCTGCCTTCTGTCCTGTGACAGAGGGGACTATCCACACTCCTATGCAAAGAAAGCCCTTCCACCTGGGCTGGATCGCGCCCCTCCTGCCTCTTCGGAACACGGCCCCAGCATCCTCCCCTCACCCCTTAGCAGTCCCCCTCCCCACTGTATCATTTCCACCACGGATTCAAAACAATAAAAACACCTTGCTTGACTCTACTTCCCTCACTATGTCTGTTTCCCCTCTTAGCAAAACTTTTTTGGAGAGTTGTCTATACCCATCTCCAGTTCTCGTCCCTTCTGCTGGCCCACTCCAGTGGAAGTTTTTGGCCTTAATGCTGCTTCTGAGAAGCCTTATCAAGGTGACCTTCATTGCTCATTCTAAGCCCTGATCTTACTTGATTTGATAGACCTGCTTACTGTCTCCTCCCTGAAATCCTTCCTCACTTGTCCTCCAGGACAACACATGCCTGTGGTTTTCCTTACTAACTTCTTCTGGCTTCCTCAGTCTTTTTGCAACTTACCTAGTTTCTCTTCCTCTTGTAGACCTTTAATGTTTGCGTGGCCCAGGCTCTTTTCTATCCCCGTGATTTTCACGAAATCTTAGGGTTCACAGAACCTACCTGTTAGCTGATGATTCCTGATCTCTAGGCACTGGTATCAAACTCCTATTCAATGTATCTCCTTGGTTATCTAAAAGACATCTGAACCTCAACATATTCCAAATCATACTCCTGATTTTGTCCCCCTAAATTTGCTCCTTTCCCAGATTTATCCATCTTGGCAAATTAAATGGATACTCTATCCTTCCAGTGCTTGGGGCAAACATTTGAGTCATCCTTGACAATTTATTGTCTCTTGTATCTCATACCCCATCTGGCAGAAAATCCTATGGACTCTCTATTTTAAAAATATCCAAGGACGCCTAGGTGGCCCAGTTGGTTGAGCATCCAACTCTTGATTTCAGCTCAGATCATGATCCCAGAGTCATGGTATTGAGCCCCATAGTGGACTCCACACTGAGCATGGAGTCTGCTTAAGATTCTCACTCTCTATCTGTCTCTCTCTCTCTCTCTCTCTCTCTCTCTCTCTCTCTACCTCTCTCTCGCTCTGCCCCTGCTCCCTGTTCACACACTCTCTCTCTCTCTCTCTCACCCTTCCTACAGGTTGTTCTCAGCATAGTAATCTGAGCGATCCTATTAATAAGTAAAGTCAGGTCATGATACCTCTTAACCCAGACCCTCAAGTGGCTCCCCATCCTATTCCTGGTAAAAGCCAAAGTCCTTATAATAATGACATCTAAAGCCCTACAACCTCCGGCCACAAGCTACCACCAGCCTTGCTGTTTGTGTAATTCTCCAGACATGAACAGGCCTCAGGGCCTTTTCACTTGCTGTTCTATCTGTGAAGTGCCCTTTCCCTGAAGGTGATCACCCTCACCTTCTTCAAGATTTTGCTCAAATGTCACTTCAGTGAAGCCTACCATAGCCTATTCAAAATTGCAAAACATTTCTCCCTTCCCAATTTTTCATAGCATTTTCATCATCTAACATAACATAACATTTATTCACTTATTGTATTGTCTGTCACAGGTGCTAACCAAGGGCGAGGGAAATCTAGAATGGATGGTAGAGAAAAGAGACCATGAGTTTCAGGTACTGACTCCAGATCAGCTGTGGGAGGGGTGGGGGGGGGTGGGGGGCCGTGGATCGTACCACTTTGTCATGCTCTTAGTTACAGTTGGCACTGCTAGTTGATGGGGCTTGGGGTACTCTGCTGACATCTTCCAGGGTGGGTAGGGGCCAGACTGATGAGTTAAATGGAGATTTGATGGGAATTACCACTGCGCTTCCTTTAGGTTGTAAAGGTGGCACTAATTTCTGCCATTTGCCTTGGGATGTTTGTAATTTGCAGTCTTGTCCTCAGGAGGGGCATAGAGGAAGCTTCAGAGGCTCCCACTTGTCCTTCCCCAATATGATAGCTTTTATTCACAGGCCAAGGAACTAATATATGCATGTGGACATTTTGTCAACTTCCAAGAATTGTCTATTTCAATTATACATCAGGGACCAGGGACATAACCACTGGATTGGTCCCTGGACTGAAGAGACCCACTGTGAAGTGGACCTGGGCTAGGAGTCCATTTATTACCTGGTTCCATACACATCTACTCTGCCAGAAGACCATGATTTGTATCATACTGGTTACCACTGTCAACTCAGACCTTATGTTCAACAGTTCTTAAAATCTTGGGCTATTTCCTTTCCCCGGGGTATGGTTACCCAAGTAAATATCTTTTGGTCCCTTTGGGGAAGGACTGGGGTAGTCATTGTCATGCAGACATGCCAAGGTGTTACAGGATACTTCTTCCTGAGGACCTGGCCTTCCCGTTAGTTAGTGGGCTCTGAGTCTGAAAATTAGTTCAGATCCAAAGCTTGTCAAAGAATTTTGATTTCTTGTTGGCACAGCTGCCCTTAGCCTCCTCGTGATCCTTTCTCTTGACTGTATAGATCAGTGTATCAGAATCACCTGGGGCCTTATTGAACTATAGATTGCTGGCCCCCATCCCAGTGTTTCTAATCAAGTGGGTCTGGACTGTAGCCTGAGAATTGGTATTTCTTACAAATATCCAGGTAATGTTGATGCCACTGGACAGGGGATCACACTTTGAGAATTACTGGCACAGATTGATCTTGTGTCTAGAGACTCCAGTCATTTCCCCAGCTCTCTGTGCATCTGTCTCTCTGCCTGTGGCTCTGACTTGCTGCTCAGTGAGATATTTGCTCCCGCCTTGCTTCTGATGGTTAAGCATTGTCATTTGGCCTTTGTAGGGGCAGGGATTCAGCTGTGAGCCGTCAACACTCTCAGCAGCTGAGTACAATGGGTGCCGAGGTCTTGAAGGGGAAATGTGGGTGGCACTCTTCAGACCCTACCATGCTTCTTCCAGCATCTTAGATGCTTCTTCCAGCATCTGTCTTAGCATCTGTCTTCCAGAGCTAGTGAGGGGAGTGAGATTTGCTTCAGGCACAAAATTCAATGGGACCCCCCCCCCCAAATATAAGCAAGATAAATATTTTGATGCAATATTTTAAAAATGAAAATGCAAAAAAATCCATGATATGAGCAAAATATCAAAACTTTAAAGTCAGGAATCAATGTCACTGATTTCTCCTTTTCCTTGGGCTCCAGTATGGCTTAGCTTATGGCACTGTCTTCCCTCACTAGAATGTAGGCTCTATGAGGTAAGCAGGGATTTTGTCTGTTTTACTCACTGATGTGTCCCCGGTACTTTAGAAGAGTTCTAGGCACACTTCTAAACACACAACATAGCAGATGTTGAATAAATACTTATTGAATGAGACATTTAAGACATTTGAGAGACGAATGACCATTTAATCTACATTTCCATATTTCTGTCTCTTTTTTTCCTTCAGTGTTTGTTCACTAGTGTTGAATGTATGCAAGAGGCCGCCTGCACCTTAGAGCCAGGAGACTTGGAGGGAATTAGGTACAATTTAGGGGAAGCACCTGACAAAAATAGGATGTATTTAATTACAAAAGTCAATTTTGGCATGTTTAAAAATATTTTCTTAATTGATTCCATCATCAGATCTAAGATATATATGTAGTGCACGTCTCTGTACTAACCACACTATTAGTTGTTAGCTTACGTAATTATTAGAAAGTTTTCAGGAATGTTCTGTTGATCCTAGAAAATCGCCCTGCCTGTCCTCCCACCCCCAAGTACAGATGGATTTAGAATTCCAGGGCCAAAAGTTGAATAGAAAACCTTGATGCAGAGGGAAAATGTCATGGGCAGCAGGCTGTCCACCTCTCCTGTGTTCTGTCCCTGTGAGACCTATCAGGATCCTGGGGCAGCTCTGAGGTTGGTGTCAGTACATAGAGAGAACCTTCTGGGTATGGGCTAGCTGATGTTTTGCCCGGGATGCTGGAAGAGCATGTGGCCTGAGCAGCCGGGCACTGACTCTGGTAAGTCCCTTCCTCACTGCAGGGCCCGCTGTCACCACACCCTACCTTTTTTGCACCCACAACAAATTCTAACTTCTTTTTAGCCGGTGAAGGGAACTTGGGAGTCTTTGGGTCAGATAAGAATCTCAGTACGTTAAAGTCAACTCATATTCGCCCCAGAAAAATTTAGATTGTTTATGTCCTACCCAGGCTAGATGACAGAAGTCCCAAGCCTCCGATCTCCATTGTCATTTCAAAATAAAACAAAATAAAAACAAGCCTGCCTAATACAAATTTAGACATGGTGAAGGGAATGAACAGTACTCTTATCATGATGAGCACTGAGTAGTGTATAGAATTGTTGAATCACTATATTATGCACCTGAAACTAATATAACACTGTGTGTTAACTCTACTGGAGTAAAGAAAAATTTTAGACCTGAGGAATTTCAGAAGCAGGTGAACTGAGTCTGGTTGTCTTGCCCCTCTCAGGAGCAGGAGCCATAGATGCAGACTGTAGGGATGTTGATGGAATTCCATCAAGCACAGGGAGATCTGAGAAGAGCATATGATTGTGAAGATATGGGAGGATGAGGGGCACCTGGGTGGCTCAGTTGATTAACTGAGGCTGACTTTGGCTCAGGTCATGATCTTGTGTTTCATGGGTTCAAGCCCCGCTTCAGGCTCTTTGTTGACAGCTGGGAGCCTGGAGCCTGCTTCAGATTCTGTGTCTGCCTCTCTCTCTGCCCCTCCCCCGCTCACTCTCTGTCTCTCTCTCTTTCTCAAAAATAAATAAACATTAAAAAAATTTAAAAAAAATCTGGAAGGATGAGGGAACTGCCTGGTATTGAGCACCTACTGGGTGTTAGGCATCATATTAGACCCTTTATACATGTGATAGATAGATAGATAGATAGATGGTAGATCATTTATTTAGTTCTCACAGGAGTTCTGTGAGAAATGTTTCATTAACCCTGTTTATAGATGAAAACACAGAGGGACTAAGTTAATTTTTCCAGAGCACACAGCTAACCAATGGTGTCTGGTGGAGGAGGAACTGTTCAGTTCCAAAGCCAGTGCTCCATCAACGACATCAGGACAGCTCCCACAAGAAATGTGACTGCATCAGGGCAAGCCCAAAGTCATCTTCCATTCGGTCATTGTGCACTTCCAGAAAGAAAAGCGTGGCACAGCGCTTTCCTGATGGTCACTGAGCTGTGGCAAGGATGCTGGGCTGAGGGCGGGTCTCCTCCCTGCTAAAAGCAGACCTCGGCTGCTGCTCCGTGGTCCAAACAGGGGAACCCTCAATGCCTTGCCTCGGTTCAGCACCTCTGAAACTCAGGAACGCTGCAGGGTGGCCATCCCGTGCCACACCAAGCCAGGCCATTCGCAGCGTGTTGGGCTCCAGGTACCGTCCACATATGGATGGCAAGGTGTGGCCCTGCCAAAGTTTCCTTTTTATTTTCATCAAATGTGTGCAAATATTTTTTTTCCATGAAGAAATTTTCCTCATTAAAAGGTTTTCAGTTGCTGGGCCCTGGACAACTGTCCTGAGAGGGGTTGTTTGTTCGTTTCCTGCACTTGCTTGCCATGGACAATGATCGCTCTCACAAGTGAATAGGCTGGTGGCAGGGAATCTAGGTCAGCTTGTTCTTTCTGCCGCTCACACCACTAGGGGGCACGAAGCACCTCTGATAGAGGAACTAAAAAGGCTGGAACGTGTAAATTGTCCGGCAAAAGCTGGAGGCTTGCCTGCATTCACCTCTCACGATGAAAACATTTCTTCCCAAACCAGTCTCATTGGGGCACTTGGCAGCAGCCACACAGGCCACCTGAGCAGAATGGCGAGGGTGACTCAGGGGGCTTGCCATTTGGTCATTACAGAAATCCTGCTCCATCTTCTGAAGATGCTGAAAATGCCGACCTAAAGAACCAGGGTGTAACTGCGCTTTGAAACCCTGTGAGCCACGAAATCAGAGTCCATTTCATAAAAGTCTATAATCTGAAAGAATATGCTCATACAATAATGTCATTTTGTGGGGGAAGGTGGGGAGCAAGCAGTTAGAGTCCAATCCTACAAGATCCTCAGAAAGATTTTGGTCATCAGAAGCTTTAAAAAATTTTCATAAAATCGCATAAAAGCAATAGCCTGAATATTTTATTGAGATATAATTGACATATAATGTTGTATAAGTATGAAATGTATAGCATGTTGATTTGATAATTTACATATTGCACTAAGATTACCACTGTAACTCTAGCTAACAACCTCCATCATGTCACATAATTGTCATTTCTTTTTTACAGTGAGAATAATTAAAATCTAATATCTTAGAAACTTTCAAGTGTATAATACAGTGTTATTAGCTATAATCATCATGCTGTGCATTAGATCTCCAGAATTCATTCATCTTCTAACTGCAAGTTTTTGCCTTTTGACCGACATCTCTCCAATTCACCCAGCCCCCCAGTCCCTGCAAACCACCATTCAACTTTCTATTTCTACCAGTTCAGATTTTTTAGATTCCAAATATAAGTAATATCATCACAATATTTGTCTTTCTCTATCTGGCTTAATCTCACTTAGCATGATGCCCTTAAGGTCCATCCATGCTGTCACAAATAGCAGGATGTCCTCTTTTCTCATGGCCAAATAGCATTCCATTATATATATAACATCTGACATCTTTATCCATTTGTCTGTTGATGGACACTTTGGTTGTTTCTGTATCTCAGAGACTGTGAATACTGCCGCAAGGAAGAATGCAGGTATTTCCCCAAGATCTTGTTCTCATTTCCTCTGGTGTATACCCTGGTGGAATTGCTGCATCATACAGAGTTCTATTTGTAATTTTTAAGGACCCCCCATCCTGTTTTCCATAGTGGCTGCACCAGTTTGCATTCCTGCCAATAGCGCACAAGGGTTCCTTTTTCTCCACATCCTCACCAACATTTCTTGTCTTTTTGATAACAGCCATCTGACAGGTGTGAGATGATATCTCATCATGGTTTTGATTTGCATTTCCCTGATGATTAGTGATGTTGAGCCCCTTCTCACATACCTGTTGGCCATTTGTGTGTCTCCTTTGGAAAAATATCTATTCTGTTCCTCTGCCCATTTTTTAATCAGATTATTTTTCTTTTATTACATTCTGAAATGATCCCCACAATAAGTCTACTTACCATCTGTCACCAGACAAAGTTATTACAATATTGTTGACTATATTCCCTGTGCTATGCATTACATCCCTATGACTTATTCATTTTATAACTGGAAGTTTATACCTCTTAATTCCTTTCACTTATTGTGCCAACTGCCCCACCCCCTCCCAGGAGCTCACTCACTGCCCTCCCTATCTCCCAAGGAAAGGATACTTGGCCTCCTCTTTCTCTAAGCTGTGCTGTCTTAGGGGGAAGGGTAAGGTGGGCAAAGTTCCTCTTACCCACTCAAATGCATCCAAACTCTTTTTGTTTTGTTTTGTTTTGTTTTTGCTCCGACAGAGTGCTGAACTTCTCCTCTAGACACTTGGGACTTCTGCATAGTCTCTCTTGTCTGTGGGTTGTCTGCCCAAGTCACCGTTTTCCAGGTGCTCCCAGATTACAGCCTGTTGAAAAGAGTTAGAGCCAGTTTCCAAGCTGCTGGCAGTTCCACAGTCCATACTGGGGTCTGTCTGCCTATTGCCCAATGCACAGGTGGGTGAGGCTCTCCCAGGTCCTTTGGTGTATGGTGCTGGGCCCCACAACTCCCGCAGAAGCAGAGTTATGAATAGTTGCCAAACTCTAGATGTTAAAGGAGACAAAAATCTTATGCGGTCATGTTGCTGATGTCACTCATCCCAGTAGCCTGCATACTGACTGATCCATATTTAGCATCCATATAGGTGTGATGATGAAAAGAACATCAGAACATTTGCGACTGCCAGAGTACTTAATCTGAACATCAACAAAATTGCACAGTATCTCCTTTGTAGGACTGCTCAGCACCAACAACTATTTAATGACCTACTGTGTGCCAGACATTGTGCTAGGCCCTTTGGATCTGATAAAAGATAACACAGATATGGCTGGTCCCTGCCTCTTGCACATTACATTGTGATGAAGATCATCTCACCAGTAGGGACTTATCTAATGTGACTGCATTGTGGCACTTAATACATGTTACTTATTTTCTCCCATTCTTTCCCTCCTGTCTCTTCTTCCTCAAATATAGAGATTGTAGGGCCAGGGCAAGATCCCCCTTGGCAATGTGGGTTTCTAGAAACAAAGAGGAGATTCATTCATACTTTACATTGTATCTGCCTTTACTTAGCACTTAGCTATTTGCCAGGCTGTGCTAAGCTTGAGGGATCTATAATGGATATTGTCATATTTTTCTGACCACCATTATCTGATTCACCTTCTTTATTTGAGGAATTCCCCACCTTCTCTGAACAGGCTGAAAACATCAGCTACTCACCTTCCCAGCTTCTCTTGCATTCAGAGTATTGGTACTTTCAGGCTTAGCCAATCAGATACATGTACCTCAGTGTGATTTGGGAGTCAAAGAGGCCTCAAAGGAAGTAGGAAGGAAGTAGAGAGGGTGGACAATCCAAAGGGGAGGACTATAGCAGATGCTGTAACAACCTCTAGTTTCTAGCAACAGTTGGCATGCCAGTGGGAAAGCAGTTGGTGGTATGGCTTTGAATGTGGCTATGGCTGCATTTCACACCTATTTTCAAACTCAACTCTCTGATCTTCCTACTGGTTCAGTGAGCTACCCAATCCCTTTCAGCAAAATCCTTGTGTACTTAAATCAACACAGATAGGTTTTGTTCCATGTAGCTAAGAACCCCAATTGACCCAAGAGGAAAAACAAATAAGATCCTGACCTCTGTCTCTTAGGAGCTCCGTATACAAATGATTTCAATACAGTCCATGGGATGGAAGAAAGATAAGACACATTGAGGGCATCTACTATACTGGACAGTGAGAATCAGTAGTGAACACACAGCATTGCTGACCACAAGGAATTCAGTCTATTGGGAGAGACAGATTCATCAACAGATAATGGTATAGCAATGTTGTAAAGATAAAGCTAGAGATGTGCACAGGGTATGGTGGGAGCACCAAGGAGGCATACAGACCAGGTAAGGGCTGGTGGGAATGCCAAATAAAGAAGGCTTTGGTGAAGAGGATGCCATATATATATAATATGCACACACACACACACACACACACACACACACATATATATATATACACATACACATATATAATATGCACACGTGCACGCTCTCAAAAAACATATATATAGGGGCGCCTGGGTGGCGCAGTCGGTTAAGCGTCCGACTTCAGCCAGGTCACGATCTCGCGGTCCGTGAGTTCGAGCCCCGCGTCAGGCTCTGGGCTGATGGCTCGGAGCCTGGAGCCTGTTTCCGATTCTGTGTCTCCCTCTCTCTCTGCCCCTCCCCCGTTCATGCTCTGTCTCTCTCTGTCCCAAAAATAAATAAAAAACGTTGAAAAAAAAAACATATATATAATATACAAAATATAAATATATTTATAAAATATATTAAGATATAAAATATAAATATATAAAATAATATATATTATTATTTTTTTTTTTGAGAGAGAGAGAGAGAGCATGCATGTGTGTGTATGTACAAGCTAGGGAAAGGGGCAGAGGGAGAGAGAGATAGAATCTTCATCAGTCTCCACACTTCAGCACAGAGCCCAACATGGGGCTCAACCCCACAACCCTGGGATTATGACCTGAGCCAAAATCAAGAGTCAGACGCTCAACTGACTGAGCTACGCAGACACTCCCAAGGATGCCATATTTGAGCCAAGTCTTCAAAGAAGAGTAAAAGGAAGTCAGACAAAGGTGGAGGAGACTGGGAGGAAAGAAGACATTCCCTTGTGCAAGAGGAGAGATTCAACACAGGATATATGCAATTACACAGTTTGATGTTGCTAGGACCACTGTATTCCTAGTGAAGAATAAGAAAGTTGTCATGGGTACAGGACTGATGTGAAGTAAGAGTTGGGAATAGCTGCCTAGAAGAACAGGAGACAGTGTGGACCAGAGGTAAGAAAAAAGACTCAGGGGTGCAGAGGGCTCAGAAGAGGCTGGACACCATGATATTTTAGTGGAGCCAGCCCACATGCTCATCAGATTTTCTCCAGAAATATTTAGCTACTGGTATATAGCAGTAAGGAAGGACATTGGTCCAGAATGAGGATTTTGTTGTGAAAATGAATGCAGACATCTGAATTTAGAACCCCTGATCTTGGACCAGGTTTGCTCAGGTATATCTAGGTACGCATTTGCAACCTGTCTTTGGTTCAATGAGGGAGAAGATAGAGAACAAGGGCAAATAGGGGGGCAGGATTTAGTCTTGACTGAAATCTGTGACATATGGCCCAAATCCGTTTCATGCCCTAATATAAGGGTTTTGAATATGTTTTGAATATAAAAGAAAGTTATGATTATAAAATAAAAAGATCATCATCTCAATTCACTGACCAGAGGGGTCAAGATGTTCATCACATTTTTATACTATGTTGACACAGCATGCATTCTGTGGAAATGAGGAAAATGTATAAGCACTTTTCAAACATTTTAAGGGAAAAGCTTGAAATAATTATACAATTTACAGAGGGCTTTCAAGGTATAAAGCACTTATTTAACCTTTATACAAGTCCTCTGAGGTAGGCCTGATTATTTACTCATTTTATAGATGGAACAACTGACAGGCAGATAACTTACTTGACTTGCGCAAGGTCCCATGGGTGGCAGGCAGGAAAGCTAAGATCTGGGCCCAGACGGTCTGCTCCAGAGGTGGTGCCCTTCTCCACACACTCCACTACCTCTCCTTGGAAATGCCCCCTCTTCTTCACTTGTTATGAGCTGAATTCGTATGTAGAATCCCTAACCTCCCTACCTCAGAATCTGATTGTATTTGGGAAAAGGGCCTTTAAGGTGTGATTATGCTAAAATGAGTCCATTTGGATGGGCCCTAATCCAATCAGATCAGTATCCTTAGCAAAAGAGGAAATTTTAGGGTGCCTGGGAGGCTCAGTTGGTTAAGCATCAACTTTGGCTCAGGTCATGATCTCACAGTTTGTGGGTTCAAGCCCCGTGTGGGGCTCTGTGCTGACAGCTGGGAGCCTGGAGCCCGCTTTGGATTCTGTGTCTCCCTCTCTCTCTCTCTCTCTGCCCCTTCCCTGCTCACGCTCTGTCTCTCTCTCTCTCTCAAAAGTAAATAAACACTAAAAAAAGAATTTTTTTGAAAAGAGGAAATTTTGACACAGACATGTACAGAGAGAAGCTGGTATGAAGACGCAGGGAGAGATGACCATCTGTAAGCCAAGGAGACAGGCCTCAGAAGACACCAATCCTGCCAACACCTTGATCTTGAACTTCTAGCCTTCAGAACCCCAAGAAAATAAATTTCTGTTGTGTAAGCCATGCAATCTGTGGTATTTCATTACAGCAGCCCTAGCAGATGATACCCTCATTGACCATCAGCTGAGAAGGAGCAGGAGAAGGGAGAGGAGAAACAGAAATAAATCTTTTAAGTGAACTACCCTCCTTATTTAAAATACGAAATATGTGCATTTCATTAGGTAAGTGAAGCTTAATTGGATCATGTTTTAAACAAATCAATCTGGAATTCACTTCTATAATGGGAGTAAAATAAAGCAGGAACTGTCTTCATTGATATTGAAGTAGTATCATAGACAGGAAAGGGCAGCTTAATTAAGGCCAAAGTGTGTTTGTTAATTAGCTGTCATCCTCTCCAGTGAGCCTACCAAGGGATGCCATAAACAATTAGGGAGCATGGATTTATTGACGGAAAGATGAGGTAAGTTGAGCACTAAGTGCACTGTGTTTCCTTAGAGGGCACAGTCCTTTCATTAATAATGAGTCCTGTCTTTCCTTATGTCTTCTGAGTTTCCCACTACACTGGAATTACTGGTGTGAAACATGAGGCCTTCCAGTAGTTATAGACAATTGAGAGATTCTTAGAAAGTGCAATAGTGTTGTATTCCAGGGGAAAAGTAATTTGCAGCGTGTTTTTTTTTTTTTCCTCTAATGAATTTTAACTCCCATGGACCAACTACCTGCAAGGTGGCTCCGGAGGCTTCACTGTGTTCAGGATTCTGGAAGTACTCATAGTAGAGGCCCTTTAGATGTCTATTTCCTAAGAAATAAATTAGCAAGTGTCCCAGACACAAGTCTGAATTGTTTAAAGACTGAAAGCCTTGTTTATAGATTTGAAAAAAACTCAAACTTTGACCAGTCTGTCACATTTTCATTTCCTGTTCCATGCTTTACAGTCATGTGTTTTCTGTTTGAAAAAGTTTTTAAAAGTTTATAAATATCTAATTTTTACAGAAATTATTGTTTCATTTCTTTCTACACCTGAGGGGTCTAGTTCTCCCTTGACCAACTTATTTCTTACTAGCCTTGAAGGGCATCAACAGTCTGTGTAGCCAGCCTAACATAGGATTAACATGATGTATTTCCCTAGAAAACTCCATCACAGGTAGGGGAAATGGTCAAGAACAATTTTTCTTTTCTCCTCAAATGTCACTGAGTTTTGAAAATAAGATCAACTGAAGTGCCTGCATGAAAAAACTACCAGATTCAGAGTTTGGGGAAGGAGAAATTTTATAGTTTTTGGAGACAATATAATACAGTGGCTGGCATTCAATCCAATCTTGTATAAATGAATGAGAAGAAAAGGAGAGGAACGTGCAGGGAGAAAGTGGCAAAAACAGAGGAGAGAAGTAGAGACAGATTGTTTAAAGGAGAAGCAATACAGAGAGAAAAGAGAGGAAGATGTTCCCAGGCCCATAGACATGTGGACAGAGATACATATATTAAAAGGAAATATGATGGGGGTGGGAGAGAGGGGAAAGTAGATGGGCATCGAGGAGGGCACCTGTTGGGATGAGCACTGGGTGTTGTATGGAAACCAATTTGACAATAAATTTCATATTAAAAAAAATAAAAGGAAATACACAGAGTCATACTGGGGTCATATACCCCAACTTTCATGACACCCTACACCTCATCTATAGCATACTATTGCTTTAAAAACTGTGTCACATTTTTCACACAAAAACAAACCAAAAATGCAAGTTAAAAGCATACATAAGAGATAAACCTTGTTCTACAAGCTAAAGTAAAATAATGTTGAAGGCCAAATCTGAAGAGACTGGATTTCTCGTTTCTACATCTATGTGTGTACGTACACACACACACACACACACACACACACACACACACACTTGATGTTTTTGAATGATCAGAGATTCTAGTGTTCTTCTAGTCAAACCACAGGATGGCTCTGGAAAGCCAGTTGGAATGAGATGTGCAGTAATAATGATTCACATCAACCCCCAGATATGCCAGCAGCTGGCTGGGCTGACATGGCCACAAACTGTCGTCGCTTTGACTATAGGTAGAAGTGGCCAAAGTCTGTTTTAAACAGATTTAAATCTGTACTCGTTCTTGATTTTCTCTTCTTTCCTGTTAGAAACCTGCTCTGGCCAGGCCTGCTCCCCTCCTTTGGTCTCACCACATCTCTACTGCACGTCCACATTGTTCTAGAGGCCGTGCTTCGTGGCCTGAATAGAATGGAAACAGTCGAGTAAAAAGAAACATCCAAACAGGGAGAAGAAGGATTTTCCAATATCTTGCCCTTGACTGGTCCCTCTTGATTAACCTCAGAGATTTAGATCAATCTTGTAATTCCCATTACCATACTTCTCATTCTCTACCTGTTGGAAGCATCTCCCTACTCTTCTTATAGGAATTATAGTATAGTGGTCTCTATATAGTACATTGGTCTTTTTGTATTTCTGTCTCTCTAGATGGCTTATGGTATAATTTTCTCTAGCTCTGATGATAGCTTAAACTAACAGTAAACTATTGAACCCTGATATATTTTAGAATGTGTTTACCTTGGAATTATTCTGAAAGCAGCCACAAGTAAAAAATCTGCTGGGAAAATACAGTAGTATTGCAACTGGTGGTTGAGAGTGAACTTGGAAACACACTTTTGTTTTCAAGTCCTCCATCCCCCAAGACATCCCCAGAGCTGAGGAATTTGGTGAATTCTGGGAAAATAAAGAAGCTTGGGGATGCATGTGTTGGTGGCTCACTTAGTAGATGTCCTGCCACCTACCCACAGACCAGGGGGAATTTCACAGCTAGTATCTATGTGGCAGAGGATGCCAGGCAACTAAGCATGGAAGTCAGATGTGGATTTTTCTATCCTTTCATTCAGCTTTCTTTCAAAGGCTCATCTCTTTACAAGAATCATCGAAATGCCTTTCCTTTAAAGTTAACACCACAAGGAATGGAAGTCTCATTTCCTGGAAATACAGGCTGGATGGCAGCCATCCCTCAAATGAGCCTCCATGGAGAAGACTTGGAGACGTGAGCTCCCAACTCAGGTTTCCGGTGGATGCGTCTTAAATCCCACGGACTGGAAGCTGAGGTCATGGATTACTTTCTCATTGCCATCAAGGGTCAGCTCAGCTTATACTTCCTGTCATTATTGTCTTAGATCATGCATGACTTAATCCTTCTTAGCCCATTTCTTTACACACAGATTTCTAAGCAGCTCTGAAAAAATACTCTTAGTATCTGCACATTCAAGAAGAGATGTTAATGGGATAAGGGCTGAGGAGCTGCTGTGGGTTGGCAATAGTAGGAGTCAAATAAAATAGGACAGCAGATTAGGAAATAGAGTAATGGTGAGCATTTGAGGAGAAGAAATTAAGCAGATTGGTCACCATCACTGCTAAAATGTTTCTTGCTCTGCTCCGAAACTTCATTTGCACAACTGAGATAGCATGGGTTGTGGTAGGAGGAACAGGAGTTTGCTATCACATAAATACAGGTAGGAACCCTGCCTCTATCTCTAGGCTCCGTGAGATCGGACAAGTTTCTTAACCCTTCTCGGTCTCTTGTCAGGGATAATTCCAAACTTTCAAAACTGTGGCAAGAAACAAAGATCATGAGGGCACCTGGATGGCTCAGTCAGTTAAGCATCCAACTTCAGCTCAGGTCATGGTCTCACAGCTGGTGAGTTCAACCCCCGTGTGGGGCTCTGTGCTGACAGCTCAGAGCCTGGAGCCTGCTTCCGATTCTGTATCTCCCTCTTCCTTTGCCCCTCCCCTGCTTGCACACACACACACTCTCTCTCTCTCAAAAATAAATAAACAAACAAACATTAAAAAAAAAAGAAACAAAGATCAGGTATTGAAGAGCAGTTGGTACAGAGAGGCACTTAGTACATGGTGAAAGGATTAATAATAATAACTGTGTGCCCAGTAATGCGCTGGCCTGATGCTCACTTTGATGGGGGTAAGGAAAAAGTAGAGATAATGAGGAAACTAGCAGGAATCCAGAGAGCGCAACATTAAACTCACGTTAGCCATTTAATTTGCCTTTGTTGTCCTCATCATGTCTTCACCAGCCTTTCCCTTAACTTCAAGTTAAATCATGACCCAAGAGATGACAAGCAAAATAATGTTAGGAATTGTGAAGTGTCTGAAAATTTTACTCTGTTCTCAAGCTAACAAATCAGCCAATCACAGCTTCACTGAAGCTGGCAGAAGTAGTGAGACTCCTGGGTAGAGACAAAGGACTTTATCACAGCACAGCGGGCAGCATGAACTCCACGTCCTCATAGGTTCCCCCTGAACCCCAAGTCCCATGGGAGTGATGCAGAGATGGGACCAGGTGGATGCTGTGCACCCAGTGGGTTTATGCCACAGCTGAGGAACCATGCATTTAGGAAACCCCCAATCTTATAGTGTGTTGCTTGTGAGACAGGGAAACTGAAGGACTCCATAAACATTTGCCTTTTGCTCCTTTTCCTGATCCTATTCTAGGACCTGCACCCCCACCCCACTTTACACATGCCTCAGAATGCAAATAGTGTATGTCCTCTGTAAAGGATAAGGAGTTAATGATTTTATTTAGAATAAATAACATGTATGGAAGGACCAGGTGAGAATGACCAAAGCTATTATATGTGTATTCCAGACCACCAGCACTAGATATCTCAGAGCCAAGACCCCTTGGCTCCCCTGGCTCCAAGGAATAATCCTTGGGCCCTCGTCTTTGTTCTAACCGGTTCTTGGATGCCTAAGAGGACACATACACCAGACCATAATCCTCAATAAAATCCCCAGATCATAAACAAAGACAAGACTCATGCTGCTTTCCTTTCCAAGTCTCCCAGGCACTCCATCTGTATCTGCTCTCTCTCTATCTTCAGTAAACTCTGCTCCCACTTCCTGCTGGCTCATGTTTGATTTCTATCCTGCACGAGGCCAAGGACCCTCTTGGCTGATTCTGCTGGATCCCCTCTGGGTCTTCAGATCCAGCCTGCCAGTATCATCAGCAAACCTACCCAACCTTTCTCCCAGAGAGACATTATCTTTATTATCCTCGTCAGGAAACATACCTGTCCTCTGCCGCAGGGACTGACCCTATCTCCATCTTTCAAAACTCTTTTGTATATAAGTATCTTGAAAAGACAGTCTGGAACAGGAGCTGTCACAAGACATATAGAAACACCACAGGGAAGTGTTGCCCACCTCCAACCAGTAAGACACAGCCAAAGACAGAACTCAAAAGAAGACACTGATTAGGCGAGGTGTCTTAAAACATTTATTTACTTCATCAATAGAATCGATAACCTCACATGGAATCTTAAATAACGTGGCTCCTGGAGTTGCCTGGGACTATAGAGAAAGACTCCATTATGTGTTGTTTTGGAAGCCACTACCTGTATATCAAAGCACCTCAGCTGTGCTGAAAGGAACATGGCACTTCCTGCTCCCAGTGCCACTGAAGAACCTACAGTGATGCTTTTGCTTGTGCAATTTCCAATCAGTGTCAAATGGAATTTTAGCCCAGTGAAAGAAAATGCACTACGGTTATTTTGTCTTTTGTTTTGTTTTGTTTACCTAAGGAAAAAGAAAGAAATAAGCAGCTTTGTTCCTTTCTAACTTTCTTTGGGCTTTATGAGATTAAAAATGGCTTTTGGGAAAAGATTTCTTTTAGAGGCCACTTGTATGGAATTAAGGATTATGGAATCCTGAGATTTATCCACATCAATCTTCTTGTTAATGTGCCTTTGTGAGGTCAGATATGGTTCTCCTAATGACTTGAGAAACCTAGAGCACACACTACCAAAGAGCTTCTAGCATCTCAGATGCCACCATGGAGTACACCCTTGGTGTCCTAAAGGCAGAACCATCTCA
The DNA here is from genome assembly GCF_023721935.1 of Panthera uncia. NCBI lineage: Eukaryota > Metazoa > Chordata > Mammalia > Carnivora > Felidae > Panthera > Panthera uncia. The sequence goes on along the minus strand of NW_026057580.1, from coordinate 75,981,079 downwards.
AGGACCTTACCTTCTTGTTTGGAAGGACAGTTCTGCTCCTGTGTCAGACCACACAGGAATCTGTATCCCAAGTTTCGGTTCAATCAGCAGCCAAATGAAGTAATTGGTAAGGAATTCAGGGACTGTCTTGTTTGTGAGTTTGGTGACAGAGCAGCCAGGTGTCGGTGGGAGGAAGGGGGAGGGTGATTCAGGCAATGTCTCCTGTCTCGACTTCTAACAGAAGGACACATGCCCCATAGTTACCAAAGCCCAAAATCTGGTTATAAGTCTTCCTTCTCCCTTGCATTCCACATCTAATCAGTCACAAAGTGCTGCTAATGCTTTTATTTATTTATTTATTTATTTATGTATTTATGTATTTATTTATTTATTTATTCATATAAAAATACATATTTATATACAATCCACCTGAACTTTTTCATTTTTATTGTTGCATTCTGTGAGGTAGAAATCTAATTGGATTTCTCTCAAGCTCCCAGAAGAGTTGGCAGTATACCCTTATGACTCCCACTCCCTTCCACGGCACACTCAACACCCATGCACACGCACACACACACACACACACACACACGGGGGAAACAACACTTCCTTCCATTCCATGCAAGTTCTTTCCGTTTGCCCAGAACTCAATTTTTCTCAGTCATCTCCAGGTGTTATCCAAGAGGACCCCCTCAAGTGTAGGTTTTCAGCACGGAGGCAGGGGCTTGGCTGGTGCAATGAAATGGGATGTTGGTGGCCCTGTCTCCGCCTGGTGCCAGCCCAGCAGTGCAAACCCAGAGAGCGTCCAGCCCCAGCTTCAGGTGTCCTAACCTCTCTCTACGGCCTGAGACAAGGCCATTCTCCTCTCAGTGGGCCGGAGCTGTGTGAGCTGAACTAAGAGGCAAAATCCACACCCAAACTACAGATGCAAAACATGCATATGAAATCCATTAATATTTAACTCTTGAGAAACATACTCCCAAAGATTACCTCCACCACAGTTCTTTGTAGCTGAGCAAATCACTATAATGCAAACTTGGAATCACACCTTCTCACTAGAATCCTGGGGTCCTATTATTGTATTAAAATACAAATACTATGTACTTTTAATCTTTAACATTTTATGTAAATTGCATTTTATCGGTTGTCAGACATGACTTGTGTATATGGCAAATAAATTTCAGTCTCCTGTTTTTTAAAAAAATCCCTTTACTTTAGATGAACTTGAAAGGGAGTCCTCCTCCCCCAGCATGCCCATTCCCAAGGAAGGAGAATTGGCCTCTGTGATTTCACAGGGAGTCTGGCAGCAAGAGCTGCCTGAGAGAATAGACAATGGAGTTCTCTGTATCACTGCAGAAAGGAGAACAGAAATACTGACATTTCAATGATTATATTTGGGTCTACAGTTGCCCTAGGGCATCCCAAAGATCACTTAATAGATGAGTTTCTCTATTTTCAGAGCTTAAATTAGCTTTCAAATATCTAAAAGGTTAGAGAATATATCACTTAGAGAGGGAAACCTAGCTTCCTTCTCTGTTCCCATCAAGCACTGGTGTGTGTGTGTGTGTGTGTGTGTGTGTGTGTGTGTGTGTGTCATTTTGCATTTTTTTGCATAGATTCTGCAATGCTGGGAGCTGCAAATAGCTACAGGCATTATGTCCTCTACATAAGTTAACTACACATTAGGGTAGTTATTTCAAATATTCTGTTCTTTTTTTTTAGGATGTGTCATGGTTTTTTATTGAGCAAATATATTTACTTCAGTGTTTTAATATCAGTACTCAGCACAATGCCTCACACAGAATACTGAATACATGATTACGTTACGGCCTTATACATTCTGGAATTCTACTAATAAATATGGGTACACAGAAAACCCACTTGGTAATATTCCTTAATTATCCTTTGATAAAACAGAAATTCCAGTAATGCCTATACTTCTTCACACACAGGCTTGCAAGGATCTCGCTCGTGACAGAAATGAACCATGTGGTTGCTGCCCTAAGGTCCCACGTTACCCAAATGTCACTGCTTTGCACATTCACAGCAGATTGTTTCCTTACCAACCACAAGAAGCTGTATCTTAAATAACTGAAGCAAAATTATAATTGTCAAATGTCAAGAACAAAGTGCATTTTTGCAAGTCAGTAGTCTTGTTTGTCATCGACTCAATATCCTGAATATTCAAAATTCAATACCCTGGCTTTAGGTTTCTGGTTCATTTGCACAAACTAATAATGCTTCACAAAGCTCAAAAGCCACTTTCGGCTGTCTTCACACTGTGAGTTCATCAGACTGCAGAATTACAAAAGTGAGTTTGTCAACCCTCTTAAAGATGTCGTGTGGACCCCTGAAGTCCTAGCCAGGGGACTGGGACAAACCCAGCTGTGGTTTGTCCACTGCTGCCACACCCCAGCTCAGGTGTGTTAACCTGCCAGCTATTTCCGGCTGTGACTGAAGAGCTGACGAGGCTCTCAAGCCCGCATATTGTGCTGCAGGTTAATTTAATTAGACTAATGCCCAGCCCCAGTTTGAGCCAGCTTGACTCCGACTTGTGTTTAGAATTGGGGCATAGGACCATAACAGTATGAATTGCATGATGGTTTTCCAGCTGAAATAAAAAGGAAGAACTTTTATTTTTAATTTCTGTGTATATATCTGGGAGAAAAATTAAGATGATGAGGACCTGTACCTCAGGTACCAGTTCCTTGGGCAAACCGAGGGACTGGGGGACCAGGAGAGAAAATGTTCAGAGCACATAAAGACCATGCCGTGGGCACGAGTGGGGGAGGGACAGAGAGAGAGAGAGAGAGAGAGAGAGAGAGAGAGAGAGACAGAATCTGAAGCAGGCTTGAGGCAGCCCCAAGGTGACGCGGGGCTGGAACCATGACCTGAGCTGAAGTCAGCTGTTTAACTGACTGAGCCACCCAGGTGCCCCTGGTGCTCCATCCATTTCAATATGGATACTTCAATTTGGTCATTTTGACCAGAATAAAACCACACTATCAACTTTTCTTTGTGTTTCCCAAAATGAAAACCACTTTCTTATTGTCATCAGATGACAAAAATCAATAAATACTCACTTAAAAATTATCAGGCAATGCCAAAAAGTATAACATAATAACCATCCTACATAAAATACTTGCTGGATATTTTTTGCCAGAATTTATCTGCTGGGTAGGTATAAAAAAATACTGGTTAGGTTTTCTGGGAAGCAGATTCTGAGATGGAGTTTATCGTGCAAGACATTTCTTAAGAATTGTCCCTGGGGTCAGCATCTTGTAGAAAGAAGGGGATGAGAGAGAAATGAGGTAGTGAGAGAAATGGAGCTGTATTTCGGGTCTGATGACAGCCTCAGATGACCCCACAGGGAGAGCCACAGTGAAAGTAGCCCATCAGAGTTGTTCTCTGTTAAACTAACATGGCTGCCTTGTGTTCCTGCCTCTATCAGGATGTGCCCACCAGCCTGCTCAGGAGGGTAGGACATTGGAGAGGCGACTGCAGTGAGGTAGTTCTTGAAGCCGCTGACGGTTGGGGCAACAAGTCCTTTTTGAAGGAGGTGGGAATCTGGGCAGTGCCTCTGTGCTGTCAGCACAGAGCTCGATGCTGGGCTCGAACCCACAAACCGCGAGATCTTGACCTGAGCCGAAGTCAGACACTTAACCAACTGAACCACCCAGGCGCCCGCTTCCTATACTTTTATAAATTCTCACACTTTCAAGTTTTCTGGGTAATGTTAAAAAAAAATACATGCTCTGTCCAACCCACTTCTTAATGTCATATAATTCCCCAACCACACTGAATTACCTCATACTGAGAAACATTGTGAAGAAAATACAGTTTTTACATTTCAAAAAAATGGTCATTTTGATGTAGTTGCATCAAGGTGGCTGCTTTAATGGTCTTCCCTCTATCAGAAATGCCATCAGAACATCTGTTAGAGTCCGTGGAAACCCTGCCTCTAGACTACAATAGGAGGCAGTGTGCTTTCCACCCCTCGCATGCTAACCTCAGGTGACCTTCCTGGGAACAAGCTATGGACATTGTAAAGTGGGAAAAATAAAGTTCCAAACAACAGCACCCGTCTTAAGCATTTTTCCTGCTCACCCCTACCTTACAGGCTTCCTAGTTCTGATCTGGATTTACACAGGTTATCCACTCTACTTTTTCCTCCAGTTGTTTTTTGAAAAACAACTTTATTGAGATATAACTTACATATCATAAAATTCACCCATGTTAAATGCACATCGCAATGATTTTTAGTAAATTTACCAAGTCGTACAAGCTGTGTGCAATCCAGCTTAGAACATCTTCATCACCCTGGTAAGGTCCTTTATGGCCATTTATAGTTAATCCCCATTCTCATCCCCAGCCACAGGCAACCACCAATCTATTTTCTATCTCCATAAAGTTGCCTTTTCTGGACATATCACATAAATGGAATCATATATCCCTCTAGTTTTGACATTGCTTCTTATCACCAATGAGAAATTCCAGATTCAACCTCAACTCTCAGAAACCGACCAGCCAGACCCAGGTTTGCATAGCTAGTAAATGACAGAGCTCTGACTCAAATCCAAGTCTTGTGATTCCAAATTCTTCCCAGTGATCTGAATGCATTTTCAATGTTGAATGGAAAATTTGGTGATGGCTGTTTAGAAAGCCTCAAGGATCACTGGCCTTCTGGGTCAGGACACTGAGTTCTTGACTCTTCTCAGCCACCAGGGGGGGCCCCAAAGATCTATCTTTGAGCTGGCTTTTGCTTGTCTGTCGCAGCTGGACATCTTAAGAAAGAGAATGCCAATTGTGACCTGAGTGGGATTTTTCTAGGTGGGATTTTTCTTACAAAACGTTTCCTCTCTGGGTGATTGCAAATAGCAATGAAGAATAAAAGCTAGAATGTTTTGGTGCACACTGGAAATTTCTTTTCAGGCTTCTCAGACCAGGATTGTTTTTTTTAATATAATAAGAATGGGAAAATACAGACTTGATTCAGGAAACTGATGCAGAATTCTTAAGTTATGATGACATAGCATAACAGATATTAATTAATCATAATATTAAGGGGATGTTGCTGATCTTTTGCATTTTTACATAACGAAATCGATCCTTTGAGGGAAGGGAAATGGAAACATGTTTTTAAGTTGTTGCCCAAATCCAGTTTCTGTGTAGCTAGAATTAACCAGATAATAACTCAGTATGACAACCGAATTAATCTTTTGAGAAATAATTTTATTGTGATATTTCCCCAGCTATCTGGACCGAACATGGCTGAATGTGGTTGACAATTTTGACTTTTTTTCCAGGCTCTGAGCTGTTAGCACAGAGCCTGACACAGGGCTCGAATCCACAAACCATGAGATCATGACCTGAGCTGAAGTCAGATGCTTAACTGACTGAGCCACTTAGGTGCCCTGATAATTTTGACTTTACAAGTTACTCAGCACTGTAGTCTCCAGAATTCAGAGGGCATATGTGCCTCTTGGCCTCCCCCAACTGAATACCTTCTACACCCCCTTGTATTCTGGATGAATGGAGGGATGGATGGATATGGCTGCTCAACAGCTAGGATGATAGCTCCTGGGAGCATCTTCAGGAAAACTTATGATGAATTGCACTCAGCACCATACCTGCCAGGTGTGAAAGTCACTGGAACCATATGCCTGGTGGTGCTGTGTCCCTGTTCTCTTCATGGACTTCAGGATGGCCAGAATCCCGGCTGCAGCTGTGGAACCAGCATTAGGCCAGAGTCACAAGACATGGGTTTCATGACCAGCTCTTCCATACCTTGCTGTGTTTCACTTTTCCTTTCTGTATCTCATTTGTAAAATCCATAAAATTAGCCACCTTCTACCTTACAGAGTTGTTTCAAGGAATAAATGATTAGAAAAGAATGCTAGACAAATGCAATGTATGACTAGTATAGCACTGGGCCCGTGCGAGAAAGAGAGAAAAGAACTCCAGGCAAAGACTCAAAAACAGAAACAGAAGAAACTCAGAGAGGGACAGGGAGAGGGAGAGAGCGAAGGAGAGAGAGAACATCACAGCTCCACAGGCACGGTCCTTCTTGCAAACACACTGTGGTACATCAAGACCTCTTTCCCCATCTTTATGCTAAGCCACCCTTCTCTGAAAAGTAGAAAATAATTCATCCCAGTTTCACAAGATGATTTTACTATTAATATCATTCAAATGTCAGAACTTCAAGAACATTTTAATGCTTTTCCAGGAGGATTAATGTGCTTTTAAAATATAAATGCCCCAACCAAATCTCAGGATTGGATGGTTCCAGTTAAAATCTCACATTCACTGAAACGCGAGGTCTGAACTGACTCACTGGAAGTGGAAGCCGTGCCTCTTACACCTAGCCTGCACTTGACAACAAAGCCATCGGTGAGAACCTGCCTTTAAGTGAAGACATTGAAAGGATGGTGCTTAGAATATTCAAAAACAGCAAACCTTCAAATTTCAGCACATCTAATTATATGCAATTAATATGCTAATTAGGAAACACAGCATTCTGGCCACCTCAGAAGGGTCCCTGCTGTCTGTGGGAGGCACTTGCATTTTCACTACAGGTTTCCATCTCCACATGGCAGGCCAGTAGAACTTGGGCCACTTCATACTCTGACTAGGAAGTATTGTGTCTCTAAGAACTGATGAAACTATAATGTTGAAATAGCACTTTTAAAAAAAAAATTTTTAACGTTTTAGTTTTATTTTTGAGACGGAGAGAGAGCATGAACGGGGTAGGGGCAGAGAGAGATGGAGAAACAGAATCGGAAGCAGGCTCCAGGCTCTGAGCCATCAGCCCAGAGCCCGACGCGGGCCTTGAACTCACGGACCGCGAGATTGTGACCTGAGCTGAAGTCGTACACTTAACCGACTGAGCCACCCAGGCGCCCCTGAAATAGCACTTTTTAAAAGAGTGGTAAAATACACACAAAAGTTACCATTTTCACCATTTTGTAAAATGTTTATTCATTTTTGAGAGAGAGAGAGAGTGCAAGCCGAGAAGGGGCAGAGAGAGCAGGTGGACAGAGGATCCTAAATGGGCTCCGCACCGTCAGCACAGAGCCCAACTTGGGACTCGAACTCACGAACTGTGAGGTCATGACCTGAGCTGAAGTCCGACGCTTCACTGCCTGAGCCACCCAGACGCCCCACCATTTTAATCACTTTTAAGTGCACAATGCATTGGCATTAAGTAAACTCACAAGGATGTGTAAACATTATGACTATCCATTTCCAGAACTTTTTAAAATCATCCCAAACAGAATGAAGCATTAAACAAGAACTGCCCACCCCACCCAGCCCCTGGTAACCATGAAATAGCACCTTTTAAAAAAGTTTTTATTTTAGTTCCGGTTAGTTAACCTACAGCGTTATATTAGTTTCAGGTGTACAAAACAGTGACTTCACAGTTGCCTACATCACCCGGTGCTCATCGGGACAAGCGCGCTCTTTAATCCCCATCACCTCGTTAACCCATCCCCCCACCCACCTCCCTTCTGGTAACCATGAAATATCACTTTTTAAGCACATTTAGTGTGTCGGAGGTGAAAAAATCATTTCGCAGAAAGGAAAAGTGAAGGAGTCGAAAAATGGCGAAACCCCACAAGAGTTATCGTAGTGAAAACCGTAACTTTGCCCATCTTTTCCTAACCCAGAATGAACATCAGAATCGGCCAGGGAAACGAAACGTCGTTGAATACAGGAAGTAAAGATGATTCCCGATCGAAGACGTGTCTGCTGACCACCGAGGAAGCTCCCACAAAGGAAGGAAGGGGCAGAATCCCCCGAGAACCCAGAGGGGTCCAGGCCAGGCTGGTAGGCGTGGCCTGCCTGGGGTCAGCAGCAGGGGCCAACTGGCTCCTCCAGAAACTTCCTCTCAACGTTTTCCCAAAACTACGCATTTCATTACTACTCAAAGGGACATTGTTCTACAGTTGGAAATACCTACACAATTACCTCTTAAATAAAATTCAGTTTCTCAGCCAACCACAATTCTTACGTTTAAAAAAGCGTGTGTAGAAAAATGTTAATGGAGATGTTAACGATAATAAGGATCTATCTTTAATCTGGACTCATGAAGTCTCTTCCTTTATACTTTATTTACGATCTTAGGCACTCACTGTAACTGGCCCCTTTCTAGAACGCTGCTTCTACGCAAAGCACATGGATTTCATTGTGAAGAAAATAGGGACACTTAAAGCCTTTCTAGGCTCCCTTCCCCCAAGGCATTTTGCTAATGTGTACCAGAACATTCTTGAAAGGAGAAAAAAAGAAAAAAAGAGCGAGAAAGAAATGCTTTGTGAAGAAAAGGATCTGCCTGCAGGCATTTCTAGCACTACTGCCTCCTGTTAATTTGCAACCTAGTTAAGAGAACCGGAAACAGTTTGTTGTGTGCGGTGCTTTCTGGAACAGCTAACCTTCATCTGAACACTTAGGACGCTCTAGCCACTGTGCTACATTCTTCCTGTGGATAATGTCGTTTGCTGGGCACAACTACCCAATAAGGTAGGAATCATTTTTATCAATATTGACGAAATTGAGGCTTAACGACTTGAAGCAACTAGCCCAGGGTCACACAGCAAGTAAGTGGTCTAGACAGAATTTTTTAAATAATTTTCTTAAATGTTTATTTTTGAGAGAGAGAGAGAGAGAGAGAGAGAGAGAGAGCGCGCGAATGGGGGAGGAGCAGAGAGAGAGGGACACACAGAATTCAAAGCCTGGTCTAGCCAGAATCTGAACCCTAAGTAGTTTGACTCCAGGGGCCTCGCCGAGTTAAACTACACTGATTTAATTTATGCAAAATTTCAATAGTATGTGTACATTTTTACTTATATCTTACAGATGAGAAAACTGGAGTTTAGAGTAGTTCATTGATTGGCCCAAGATTGCAACTATTACGTGATTGAGCAGAGAATCAGGCTTGGTGTGCTAGACCCCCAAGCCCTTGATCTTCCCCTTAAATGTCTGAGCTGCTTCCATTCCCTGGGGCCACTTTATTTATTTATTTCTAAGTTTTTAGTTAAATTCCAGCTAGTTAACACACAGTGTAATATTAGTGTCAGGTCTATAATATAGTGATTCACCACTTCCTTACAACAGCCATTGCTCATCCCAATAAATGCCCTCCTTAATCCCCATGACCTATTTACCCCATCCCTCCACCCACCTTCCTTCTGGGAACCAGAACTTGACCTATTTTATTTTATTTTACTTTTTCTTCCAAATTTTTATTTAAATTCTAGTTAGTTAACATATAGTGTAATATTGGTTTCAGGAGTAAAATTTAGTGATTCATCACTTACATACAACACCCAGTGCTCATCATAACAAGTCCCCTCCTTAATGCCCATCACCCATTTAGGCCATCCCCCCACCCGCCTCCCTCCATCAGCCCTCAGTTTGTTCTCTATCATTAAGAGTCTCTTACGGTTTGCTTTTCTCTCTCTCCCTTTTTTCACCTCCCCCTATGTTCATCTGTTTTGTTTCCTAAATTACACATATGAGTAAATTCATATGGGATTTGTCTTTTTCTGACTTATTTTGCTTAGCATAATACACTCGAGCCCCATCCACATTGTTGCAAATAGCAAGATTTCATTCTTTTCGATGGCTGAGTAATATTCCATTTACATACATACCACATCTTCTTTATCCATTCATCAGGCAATGGACATTTGAGTTCTTACCATAGCTTGGCTATTGTTGATCCTGGGGCCACTTTGTTTATTTACTTATAATTTTTTTTAATGTTTATTTATTTTTGAGAGAGAGAGAGACAGAACATGACAGGGGAGGGGCAGAGAGAGAGGGAGACACAGAATCTGAAGCAGGCTGTAGGCTCTGAGCTGTAAGCAGAGAGCTGGACTTGGGGTTCAAATTCATGAACCACAAGATCATGACCTGTACCGGAGTCAGAAGCTTAACAGACTGAGCCACCCAGGCGTCCTGATTCTAGGGCCACTTTAAAAACTGAAGGGAAATTGAATTGATGTATGGCAAGGGCAGTGTAATGGCAGCTTACAACCTGCCACTAACCTCCCACCAACCTGTTGCTCCTGGGAGGGCTCCAGGGTCTGAGAGATCTTTGCACACTTTCTTGGTCTCTCCCTGCAGTCTCTTGAATGGCACTTGACAGGAAGTAGATAATCAAAGTTCAATTACTGATGAGGATGAAAATAATACAAATTGTAGGCCTTGCTTACATGCTATCTGGTTCTGATAGGAACTACCAACCAACAAATGGTGGAGATCCAGATGAAAGAAGAGACAGCATGTGATAATACAGTAATAAGTGCTTTATGGAATGCTCAAGTGCTCTTACCCTTAAACATTCGGTTTTCTCTCAGGCAAAAGCAACTCCAGTGATCTAAACTCTATAATTTAGGACAGGAGCTTTTCTCTACCCTTTGTGAAGTTCTTGCAAACTTGAAGTTATGACTCAACAAGCTTCTCTCCAAACCAAAATGTGATGTCAAATTTGGACTGAGAAAAAATTCTATAAACATATATAAATTTAATTTTTATCCTAGAATGTTAATTTTATCCATGTGACTCCTGAGAGAAAAGAATGGTTATCATCATCTGAAAATGAACATACTCTCAGTCAGGGAGCTGGTCAACTAATAATTATGGAAAACCTATGTTCAGTAAACATAGTAAAAATGGTTAACCCTAGGGTAAGACCGTTTAAACTGAGCAACTACTCTGGTACATGTGAACAATCAATGCTTTTTGTTTTTTTTTAATTTTGAGAGAGAGCACAAGCAGGGGAGGGGCAGAGAGAGAGAGAGAGAGAGAGAGAGAGAGAATATCCCAAGCAGTGTCCATGCTGCCAGCGCAGAACCTGATGCAGGGCTTGATCTTATGAACTGTGAGACCATGACCTGAGCCAAAACCAAGACATGGATGATTTACCAACTGAGCCATCCAGGTGCCCCTTTTCTTTAATATTTATACTGAGATGTAATTGACATAGCATTATACTAGTTTCAGGTGTACAACATAATGATTTGACATATGTATGTGCTGCAAAATGATCACCACACTAAGTCTAGTTAACATCCATCACTATACATAGTTATGAATTTCTTTTTCTTGTGATAGGAACTTTTAAGATTTACTCTCTGAGCAACTTTCAGATACAACATACAGTAGCTTTTGTTTTGGACTGAGATTTGAAGTCCAGGAAGAGGATGTTCAGAAAGCAAGTTGGCTACCCAAAGTAGATGGGAAAAGATAGATCCAGAACAGGGACCTGTGGAGCCAGAAGCTCAGCTTCTCTTTCTTTCTTTCTGTTTCCCAAGGGCAAGAAAAGACAGATAGGGTACTGAAAGCTTAGAACTGGTAAGGCCACTAGAGCTTTCCTTTGAAGGAGCAGTAAGCAAACAAGAGCTGAAAGTACGTCCTTATCAGAAACTGCTGTAAGGAAAAGCTCTCTTTTCCTCACACATTCACCTAAGCCAGCCGTTTTCAATTGCTTCCTCCCTGGTCTATTCAGAGAGCAAGTCCCCTGGGCTAAGAGGGAAATGAAGACCAGAAGTAGGTCAGAAGACTGCCTCAGCCTCCTTGCTCCATGTAGAGATGCTTTTGTTTCCGGTTCACCTTCTTCGTTTCCTGGAGTTTGTGTTCCTGAAACTGCTCACTCAGACGTTGGCCATGATGTTGCCTCCTTCTCAGTCTTTCCCTCTGACATATTTCTGCTCTATCTGTGCTGCTACTGTTCTATTGGACAGCGCAGGTGGAACCGCAGAGCACCTGCCAGCAAGTTCTTTCCCAAACGGGAAGAGGTTCCAAAGGTTGGCCTTTGGAGAGAATGCCTAAGGTCAGTGGTCAGGTTCAGGGTGGGGAAGTCAGATTGCGGGAGCAGAGAAAGTGGGAATGAGGAGTGGAAAGTTGGGAATAACACGTTTCTCGTTTCTCAGACTCACTGGAGACCACACTTGCCCCGGGAGGAGGCAGTGCCCCAAGCGAAGTAACTGGAAATGAGAGGGAGCTTTGTGCCTGTGCTGGCAGTTAAGCACAGCGGGGGCAGGGATGGGGCCCCAGTGGAGTTATAGAGACCGCAGCCCAGAGGCCTGGAGGGGCTTTGCAGCTGGAGGCTGAGTCTCTGAGTCACCACCAGGGGCCTTAGGGTGATGGAAGCCCTGCTGAGCAAGGCACGAAGGAGCAGTTGGCATGCCTCATCCCGCCCACCAGAACTTGCCTTTTTCTTTAGTGTCTGTACATTATATTCACTACTGCCTCATCCTACTCCTCTGATCTTTGGCCTTCTTCGTTTATCTCTCTTTATCCTAACCTCACCTTCTGCTTTTCTCTATAGATCCTCTCTCCCTACAGAATCCTTGCCCTCCTTATTCGCTATGTTCTGGTGCCTCTGCACACCTTCTCTCCAGCCCTGTTTTGTGCCTACATTCTGATTCTCTGACTTGAGCCACCTCCCAGACCATCCTCTCAGGTCAGCTCTCCCAGCAGAAACTTACAACAGGGGCACTACAGTTGGGCTGAAATACGGTACCACTCTCTTTTTTCCAACCTCTTGATTCAAGGGATGGATGGGTTTGTTTCCGGCTCATGTTCTGGAGGCTTATGGTCCTTTTAACTCAGACTGCAAATCACTGTATTAGAATCAGCATTTATCGTAAGGGATTCTTTTTTTTTTTTTTAATTTTTTTTAAAGTTTATTTTTGAGAGAGAGAGATTGAGAGAGAGAGAGAGAGACATAGTATGAGCAGGGGAGGGGGAGAGAGAGAGAGGGAGACACAGAATCTGAAAGAGGCTCCAGGTTATGAGCTGTCGTCAGCACAGAGCCTGATGCGGGGCTTGAACCCTGAATGATGAGATCATGACTTGAGCCAAAGCCTGATGCTCAACTGATGGAGCCACCCAGGTGCCCCTCTCTTAAGGGATAATGGCCAGGGAATTGCTGGATGCTTGTATCACTTACCCTGATGAGGCAGAGCAGAGCCACTCAGTTCAGGGACCTCTGTGGCTAGTCAAGGTCACTTACCCAGCAATCCCTACCCACCGTGTTGTTGTGAGCACTTACCTTATTTCTTCAATCACCATCTACTTCTTGAACTTACAGTTGAGGCATTCACAGCTTGGTCTCATTTATCCAAAATGCCCTGGCCCCTTCTTGTTTGCTTAACACAGGACTTTGGAATTTCTTTGTCCCTTTATGGCATCAACTCTTTTCTACATAATTCTTTTAGCACAGAGGTCTAAAAGGATTTTGCAGAATTTTACTTTGAAGTCTATGCAGGAAATATTACTTTTAAGGACACTGGAAAAAATCTTCCAGAGTGAAATATTAATTATATCTGATATTTTTCTGGCCTTTGATGTAGAACGAAGACTGTCTTGTTTGCCTGGGACAAACAGCGCTTTCTCTCATCTCCTTTTTTTCCCAATAAACTTGAATTCCCTTGTAGCTTCTTATTTGTCTTAAGGTCAGAACACTGGAAATGTTTGTGATTTTGAAATGCAGGGTCTTTCTGAGACAAGGATGAAATTGTTACAATTTTACAACTTGTCCTAGAAAAATAGAGGATTACAAGAATAAGAGTAATTGCAGGAATGATACTTATATGAACATTGAATCCAGGTTGCATGAATTGCACTTCGCAACGATTGTGACCAACATTGCAAAGAAACTTATGACTCACTGAACTATTTTGATAGCAACAGAAATTACCTTGGGAGTCTCTGACACGTTAAGATTATTCTGTGTGTTATTTCTCACTAATTATAGGCCTCAAATTTTGCAATTCAAATGCTGTAAGCTTTGATGTGTCATGACCAGGGTAAGGCAAGGAGGACTTGATGCATCTTATAAAGTAATGAAATGCTATAGCATTTGTGCCTTTAGAGAAGTTTTAGAATATTCTGGTTATTATTTATAGTAATTAGTATTCATGGAGTGCTTTAGATGTTATATTGCAGGTGGAATTTAGTCCTCTATACCACTTCCTTACCTTCCTCCACAAAAATAAATGGTATAATGAATTTGATATCTAACATTCTCATGCATGGTTTACATGTGTATTATAAGTTAATTCATCTTTAAACAATATATACTATTGTGTCCCAAGTTTTGACATTTTATCTAAATGTAACATACTGTATAAATCCTCTTGCAACTTGTATTCTTTTTACTCTGTGTTCTGTTAAGATTTAGTCTATTGATTCACGTAATTCCAGTTTATTTATTTAAATTTCTCTAGAGTATTCTTTTGTATGACTAGACCTCAAGTTATTTATCCATATTTCCTGTTGGTGAATATTTAGGTCATTTTGATGTTTCTCACCATTACAAACAGTGTTGCAATGAACATTTCTGCCCAGTGTTTTCTTGGGCATATTTGAGAGGATTATTTAGGATGTACACCTAGGAGAAGAATTTCTGGATTTTTAGCTTTTCTTTCACTTTATTAGACAACTGTTTTATCAGGAAAACTTTTTAAAAATGTTTATTTATTTATTTTGAGAGAGAGAGAGAGAGAGAGTGAGAGAGAGAGTGAGCACACGTGGGGGAGGGGCAGAGAGAGAGAGGAAGAGAGAATCCCAAGCAGGCTCTCTGTTAGGGCAGAGCCTGATGTGGGCTTGAACTCATGGACCATGAGATCATGACCTTAGCTGAAATCAGGTGATGCTCAGAAATAAAAGAGATGCTCGAAATAAGAGTTGGATGCTTAACTAACTGAGCCACCCAAGTGCCCCAGGAAAACTTTTGATTACAGGTTATAAGAAAGCTCGCTAACAGTTGTTTAAGGAAAAAGATTTAATTGCCCTATTTTGTCAGCAAAAGACCCAGCCACTTTTAATGCTCTCACTCTTGCTACCTTAGTGTGATGGCTTTATTCCTCTTGCTTGTCACCTCATGATCACAGAATGGCTTCTAGAACTCTAGTCATCACAGCCTCATTTCAGTGTTCCAAAAAAGAGAATAGAGTATGTGGAAAATGTGTTTGTTTGCTTTTTTTTGCTTTTGTTTCCCAAAGAGGAAAAAACCTTCTTAAGTTTTAGGGTTAGGCTGCTTTTGACTTAGGAGGAGGACATGGGTGAGGAGGACAGTGACACCTCTACCCCCGCTCCACCCTTGGATACTCTCATGTCCTGGGAACCAGGAGTTCCTCATCAGATCTCCCTTTACATTCCATTGGCTAGAATGGGTTTGCAACCCCTTGGTGTTAAGGAAATGGCAAAGCAAGTGTCTGGCAAAAGAATATGGGTTGGTTATGATCGGCTTAAACCATACACTATTCATATGCTGAGCCTCAGGATGTTACTGCCCTAAATTTTTTAGGGTTTGGTAGACAAGGAAAAAGAGTGAAATGTCTAATGTTTAGGCAATTAACATCCATCCACTTCCAAACTCTGAAGGGATTGTTCCGGTTGACATTCCCAAGAACAGTATCTGAGCATTCTTGTTGGGCCATATCCTTGGCAACACTTGGTAGTTTCTTTTATTTCAGCTTTTTTGAGGTATAATTGACCAATAAGATTGTAAGATAAATTGCCCTCATCTGGTTAAATTAACACATCCATTACTTCACACATTTATTATTGATTGATTGATGAGATTTAAGTTCTACTTTCTTAGCAAACTTCAATTACATAATACAGTGTTATCAACTATATTCACCATGGGTTTTTGAAGTTTTTTTCTTTAATGTTTATGTATTTTTAGAGAGAGAGCATGAGCAGGGGAGGGTCAGAAAGAGAGGGAGGGAGAGAGAGTTCCAGGTAGGCTCCAAGCTGTCAGTGCTGAGTCCAACGTGGGATTCGATGCCGTGACCATGAGATCATGACCTGAGCCGAAATCAAGAGTTGGACGCTCAACTGACCTAGCCACCCAGGTGCCCATTCACATGTTTTGCATTACATTTACATTACATCCTCAGACCTATTCATCTTATAGCTGAAAGTCTGTACCTTTTAATCTCTCCCTGTTTCTTTCACCTCCCAGTCCTGGCAACCACTTTCTACACTCTGTTTCTATGAGTTTTGACTTAAAAAAAAAAAAATCCTACAAATAAGTGATACCATGTAGTATCTGTCTTACTCTGTCTGGCTCATTTCACTTAGCATAATGCCCTCCAGCTTCATTCATGTTGTCATGAATGGCGAGATTTCCTTCTTTCTTATGGATAAATAATATTCCATTGTGTGTATGTATATATATGTCTATATCCATACATCCATTGATGAGCACTTAGGTTGTTTCTACCTCTTAGCTATTATATATAATGCTGCAGTGAACATAGGAGCAGAGATGATCTCTTCAAGATTTTGTTTTCATTTCCTTTCCAGAAGAGGGATTACCGGACCATGTGGTGTTTCTATTTGTGATTTTTTGAGGAAACTTCATACTGTTTTCCATAGTGGCTGCACCACTTTACATTTCCGCCAACAGTGCACACGGTTCTGTTTTTACCACATCCTCATCATCACTTGTTATTGCTTGTCTTTTATTATAATAACCATTTAACCAGTGTGAGGTGATATCTTATTGTGGTTTTGATTTGCATTTCCCTGATGATTCTTGATGTTGAGCACCTTTTCGTGTACCTGTTGGCCATTTGTATGCCTTCTTTTAAAAAATTATCGTTCAGGTCCCCAGCCCATTATTTTCACCAGATTGTGTTTTTGCTATTAAGTTGTGTGATTTCTTTATATATTTTGGATATTAACCCCTCATCAGTCAACACTTGATATTCTCAGCCTTTTATTGTTTTTTTCAAAATGATGGGTATGAAATGATAATTTTTTTTAAACTTGGGATTTTGAGCATTTTGTCATACTGAGTTTTTAGTCCACTTGGAATTTATCTGTGGCATGTGGTCAGGATTCATTTTATCTGTCCTCCTCCTGTAGGGTAATTTGTTTGTTTAATATTGGGATTATCTCCGTGAATATCTGGCTAGAATTTATCTCCGAAAGTATTTGGGCCTGGTGTTTCTTTTTGAGATACATGTGTTAACCCACACAAACTCATACTCATATGTATGTAGATATCAGATATTTCTGTACATTATATGGACTGCATATAGATGATACACATGGAGTCTGTATAATTTGTTGTTATATTTTTCTAAGAATTCGTACGTTCCTTCTAATCTTGAAAACTTAGCATGACGTTTTTCATCACATTTTCAATTTTTTCATCCGCTGCCTTCGTGCCTATGCTCCTTCTTCATTATAAACACTCTTCATATATTTTTTCTTTCTACTTGAGCAACATTGCCATAGATTTGTTTATATTATTGGTCTTTCCAAAGAAACAGCTTTAGTTTTATCGACTATTTTTGTCATATCTTTGTTTTCTTTTTGTTAGTTTCTTCTTGTATCTTTGTTAGCTCTTTCCTCCTGTTTTCTTAGTGTGTATTTTGTTGCCCTTCCCCAAACTTCTCTACCTGGAAGTTTCACACTTCAATTTTCTGTGTTTTCTTCTTTTTTTTTTTTTTTTAATTTTTTTTTTCAACGTTTTTTATTTATTTTTGGGACAGAGAGAGACAGAGCATGAACGGGGGAGGGGCAGAGAGAGAGGGAGACACAGAATCGGAAACAGGCTCCAGGCTCCGAGCCATCAGCCCAGAGCCTGACGCGGGGCTCGAACTCACAGACTGCGAGATCGTGACCTGGCTGAAGTCGGACGCTTAACCGACTGCGCCACCCAGGCGCCCCTTCTGTGTTTTCTTCTAATATGGGCTATCGATTTCCTGAAGAAAAGACTTTCGTTTCCTAGCTTGTGTAATTATTTTTTTTACAGATGTATTTTCTTACTCTGTGTATGTGTTATTTTTCCTATCATGGAAACAATAAGCCCTATATGTTCAGGAACAAAATAAATTAATAGGTAACAGATCCCAAGTGAGGCAGTGGCATTGCTCGGAGGCAGTATTTGCTTTCAGGTCACTGATGTTAGGAGCAGTCAGGCTCTCCTGTGTGTCCCTTGGTGTCCCTACCAGGCAATATGCCACATCGAAGGGAAAAAGGTATCTGGCCAGGGTGTGTTAGTTTTTACATGCCGGGGGTACTTCATGTATCTCTTTCGTTGGTGTAATCCATCAGCACCATTTCCTCCTCTTTTCTTTCAGTTACTAGTTCCTTTACACTCCAAGCCTCAGTTATTAAAAAGGAATGAATTATCCCCAATGCACTCCAACTCTGAGGGGAGTCAGAACCTTCTGTGACTCTCTTATCACAAGCATTATAATTCATGCTGTCTTCTTGGGGGTTTCGGCTTCAAGGAGTTCTTCAGTACAAGACAACAAGCACATGTTAAATAAGCACCAGGTGGACAACAGGTTGGGGTATAAAGATAATAAAGTGTTGATAAGTGCTGAATTATGTCCCCTCAATATTTATATGTTGAAGTTCTAACCCCCAGTACATCAGTCAGTGTCTGGATTTGGAGACAGGATCTTTAAAGAGGTGACTGCAGTTAAATGAGATCACTGAGGAGGGCCCTAAGCCAATCTGACTGATGTCCTTATAAGAATAGTGGATTAGGACACAGACAACACAGAGGAAAGACCATGTAAAGGCACAGAGAGAAGATGGCTATCTACAAGACAAGGATAGAGTCCCTCAGAAGAAACCAACCCTTCTGACACCTTAATCTTAGACTTCAAGCTTCCAGAGCTGTGAGGAAACAAATTCTTGTTATTTACGTTTCTCAGTCTGTGGTACTTGTCACAGCAACCCTGACAAACTCATACAGGCAGATTCTGTGCGGCGAAGGCTTTTATATTCAGTAAGGGAAAATGCATGCTCAGGAATAATTTCAATGCAAAGGCAGAGTATGAGTAACCACTGTTTCAGAAGGATAAAAATGGTGCAAGGAAGGAGAGGTCACTTGTAGCTGTGGGAATCTGGGACAGTTCTCTGCAGGCAGTGGTCTTTGAGCTGAGCCTTATAGATGACACGGGAAAGATGGACATTCCAGATGGAGGAAACAACATGAGGGAGCCCAGAGAAAAGCCCAGAGTCTTTTAGAAGAAAATAGTATCCTGTAACAAGTTCTGTCTCAGTTTAGTTGCAGCTCCCAAAAGTTAGAATCAAAGGAATTGATGACACATACCTGTTTGTTCAAAGTTAAGTTTCCAGACCACCTTCATAGGACTTTCAGAGGAGGTTGGCAAAAAACCAGTTCTGCATCTCTTGGCACCTTACACAATTGGAGGATGTACAAAAGATTAGAATTTACATACAAGAGATTATTGTTGGCAAGAGATTAGAAATCTGACAGTTAATTTCTTTGGAGAAAGTTGTGGGAGTACTATGGCAGCCCTTCTCCCCTCTGGAAGTATTTCCTTTCCTCTTGAGCCAATTAAAAGGGAACTTTAAGGACACCACTCAGAGATGTGCCCACTGGATTCTGTAAGGATGAGAGGCTGCTACTGGACCCGTGACTGGAAAATCCTAAAGTCAAAGTCTATGACTGGAAAATTGTGTAGGGAATGGAAGTTGTTGGGACAAAGGGTACTTGAGTGATTATTCCCTGGGTTAGAAGTGGCCACAATGGAGAGAGAGTTAGTCTGCCCAATAGTCTTCTTAAAGCAGGCTGTGACCTTAACAGAAGGAGTGGATTCCCAAGTCCCAGGGGTTGAGGGAAGACATTGGATGGAGAAAAAAATCATCCCTGTCTCAGGAGTAATGGAGGGATATATTCCAGGTGGAGCCTCCATAGATCCATAAACACACACCAAGAGAAATACCAGCTTTAAACCTCTTCCAGCTGGAGGAAACCAGTGCCAGGTTCCTTGCCACCAGTGAAGGCAGTAACTGTCCTGCTCCTACCCTTGTCTCTCCCTGGGTCCCCTTCTGTGAGGATCCAGGATTAGCCCCATGAACAGAGGACAGAGAGGCATGGTCAGAAGCTCAGATACAGTAACAAAAAGAAGCCATCATGCTCTCTTTTCCCATAGCATCAGTTTGGAGCAGCCTTAATTGGGGAAGAGAGGCTTTGAGTGAGATTTGGAGTTCTATGTGTGACTCAACAGTTTACTGGAATGAGGCTATTATTAGGACTCCTGTTGACCACAGAACTTTTCATTATTCACAGGTGAGCTGCCTGAAACCTCACTGAGGATAGTGACGAGTGCCCCAGAGCAGGTGGGATGGGCTATGAGGGGAAGGAACCAGGTTGTCTTCTGATTGTGTCCTATGAATCCTGCTCATTCAGTGTAACAGCTACAGTGGTTTAGTTTGACATAAAAAGCAAAAAGGGGAATAGGGGAAAATACTGCTCTAAAGGTAACGAAAACTTTATGTAGGATTTTATGTAGGACTATAATGCTGTCCTGATCGTTTAGAATTTATTCTGGAGACAACAGGAGAAATTAAAGATGGGCAGAAATAGGGGCTCCTGGGTGGCTCAGTCGATTGAGCATCCAACTTTTTATTTTGGCTCAGGTCATGATCCCAGGGTCGTGGAATCAAGCCCCACGTTGGGGCTCCACACCGAGTACAGAACCTGCTTAAGATTCTCCCTGTCTCTCTCTCTCTCTCCCTCTGTCCGTCTCCCCATTAATGCTCTCTTTCTCTAAAATAAGAAAAAATTAATAATAATAATAAAAAAGATGGGACATAACGAGAGTAAAGTGATCAGAGCTTCAGGCAGGCTAATGTGAAGACAAGCCATGGTGTACTTAGCAGAGGAATGCAGAGTACCCCACCCCTCACCATTTTCCTGCCAGATGCCCTAACTCCATGTTTCCAGGACTCACTTATGACCTGTACACAGGACCCAAAAGGGGAAGCTGAAGCCAAATTATAACCCAGAGAATCTCTTTGGCTGATCTAGTATTATCAAAATTGTCTCCATACATAACTAGCCTTTAATTTTACTTAAAGTACAAAACAGAACTCTAGATTTGTCAAAAGTGAACACTGTATTGTTAAAAAAAATTATATATATATATATATACACACATATATACACACATACACATATATGTGTGTATGTATATGCATATACATATATTTATCTTATATGTATATTGTATGAATGTATTTATATTTATATATGTGTATATATATTTTATATATATATGAAAAAAATCATAAGGAAAAGCAAAAATGATTTGTTTAAAAGTCAATATAGTTGTTACCTCTGGAAGGAAGGAAGGGGACCGTAATCGGGGAGGGACAATGTTAAAGACATAATGAGATTAATTGGTAGGACATTAAATATATTAAATATTGTTAAATTAAAAGTATTAAATATAAGAGGGCATAGAATCAAGGCCCAAGTAAAAGAGTTAATCTTTGAGATAAGCAAGGAAACTTTATCTTTTATAAGTAATGATGGAAAGGATGTCTTTACAAATTGAGAACATAGGGGAGAAGATTGAAGAAATTCAATCAGTCATTTCGGTAAAGTGGAGTAAAGGTCATCTGCTGAGAGTCCGAGGAGCAGTGGGTGGTTGGGTGTCAGGCTGCCAGGGTCTGCAACACAGTTGTTGCTCAATAAATGTGTGTTGAATGAATGCTGATTAAGAGTATTTTTTAAAAAATTAGAATAAACACTGCTGGTCATTTGCTAGGAAACAAACCATGAAAGAATATAAGAATAAAAGAACACTTGGACAGCTCTGTAGGTTCAGTTGAGGTTAGTAGCATAAATCTATTGTAGTAAAGCCAACTGGCAACCCAAGAGTTCTAGAGAAGAAAGAAAATGGTGGGCTTGGAAAAGAAGGAGTAACAAAAGGGAGGCATTCTAGGGGGTTAGTAAAGGCATAATAGAAAAGGCCAGTCATGGGATCAGGCTGGCTAAAGAGGGAAATGAAGCAAAGAGGGAAATGAAACCAGCCTTAGAGGTTGAGGGACTAAAGTTCCCCTCTTCTGAAGTTTCTCTCTTTACTGGCTCTTTCCCAACACCATGCAAACTTGCTGTATTTCTCTCATCTTTAAACAAAACAAAGCCTACACTTGACCTCAGTTCCACTGCCAGCTACTGCCCCATTTCTCTGCTCTACTTTGCAGCAGATGCCCTTGAAAGAGTCTCCTATATTTACTGTCTTAAATTTCCCTTTTCCCATTCTCTTCTAAACCCATTCCAGTCAGGCTTCTTTCCACTGAAATACTCGAGTCAATGTCACCAGTGACCTCCATTTAGCTAAATACTCTAATCAATTCACAATTCTGATTTTACTAGTGCAATCAGCAGCATTAGACATAGTTGGTCACTTCCTCTTGCTTGACACAATCTCTTCACTTGGCTTCTAGGGCACCATACCTTTGGTTTTTCTCCCACCTCTCTGGCTGCTCCTTCCTCCCTCTCCTATGGCGGCCCTCCTCTTTTCCCTGACCTGTTAACCTTGGAATATCCTAAAGTTGAATCCTCATTCCTTTTCTCTTCATTATCTGTACTCCTTGGCATTGCTATCCTGTCCCAAGACTTTAACTGCCACCTATGCCTCCCAAATGTCTATCTCCTGTCTAGAACTCTTTGTTGAAATTCAGACTTGTACATCCATCTTTCACTCAACATAATAGATATCTCAAACTAATTTTTGTCCAGAACAGAACTTCTGATTATCCCTCTGCCCTACTCCTGCATCTGTTCCACCCATAGTCTTCTACTTTTCAGTTAATGTCAGCTCCATCCTTCCATCTGTTCAATCCAAAAGTCTTGGTGTCCACTTTTACTCTTTTTGGATACTGTAAATCCAATCCATTGGCACTTCCTGTAGGTGCTTTCAAAATATATCTAGAAGCCAATCATTTCTCACTACACCCATTACTAGTACTCTGAGCCATCATACTTCACTTACACAATAGAATGGAATGCCCAGAATATCTTGTCTTGCTTGTATCTGTTTACTTCCCATCATCTCTCCCCACCTCAGTCTATTCTCAACATAACAGTCAAAATGGTTGAAAATGTATTAGATCGTGGGGCATCTGGGTAGCTGAGTTGGTTGTGTTTGACTCTTGATTTCAGCTCAGCTTATGATCTCACAGTCATGGGATTGAGCCCCATATTGGCCTCGCGTCGGGCTCCGCACTGACAGCACAGAGCCTAGTTAGAATTCTCTCCCTCCCTCTCTCTCTGCCCCTGCCCCTAGCGCTCTCTCTCTCTTTCTCTCTCTCTCTCTCTCTCTCTCTCTCTCTCAAAAATAAATAAATAAACTTAAGATAAAAAGTATATTAGATCTTGACATTCTTCTGTTTTAAAACCTCCAATAGCTTTCCAACATATTCCGAGTAAAAAGCACAGTCCCTCCAATGACCTATGACATCCTCCACAATCTGTCTCAAATTACTCCACTGAGCTCATCTTTACCACTCCCTTTACTTTCAGTTTTACTGTACTTCTTGTTTTTTTTTAAAGTTTACTTATTTTGAGAGAGAGAGAGTGCGTGTGAGAAGGAAAGGGCAGAGAGAGAGAGGGAGAGAGAGAGAACCTCAAGCAGGTTCCATGCTGTCAGCACCAAGCCCAGTGTGGGGCTTGATCTCATGAACTGTGAGATCATGACCTGAGCCAAAAGTAGGATGCTTAACCGACTGAGCCACCTAGACGCCCTGCATTTCTTATTATTCCTACAACACAATTGTCTTGCTCCTTACTTCAGGCCTTTGCCATGGCTGTTCCATGGCCTCAAATATTCTAGATCCCACAAGGCTGACTCCCTTACCTCATCCATGTCTTTGTTCAAATGTCAATATTTGATTTAAAATCACACAAGTGGTATGCTGGTAAATGTTTATCAGATGCTCTTCTGGGAAAAAAGAAGCTGAACTGTGTCTCATTTGCACATTTTCATGGTGCAAATGTTCAGGAATTTCAAGTTACCAACGTGATGTCACTGAATTGATATAGCTGAATGTGGCTCTGGCAAAGAGAAGCCACATCAACTCTCAAGAGCTGGTGCAAGATGATTGCTGCACCCCACCAAATGCAACCCTCTCTCCCTGCCATTCCTTGATCCCTCTTAGTGTGCCCTATTTTTTCCAGAGCATGTATCACCTTCTCACATAACATGTTACTCATTATTATGTCTATTGTTTACTATCTACCTTGGGATACCATACCCTCCAAGGTATTCTTGTCTGCCTTGTTCACTGATGTCTTGTCAGAACAATGCCTAACACAGAGTAGGGTATTAATACACTGTTGAATGAATGGACTTCCTAATGAGGGGTTATAGTACAGATACAGCATTGATTGACTAGGAGAATGTATAGGACAGAGAGCAGTGGTCAGACTTGATGATAGGAGTATTCAGGACAGGTGTGGTCATGCTAAGGAAGGGCTAAAACGGAATGAAATGGAATCGATGCCTTTGGATGTGAGAATACTGTGAAGTTAGGGAGTTCTGAAAAGCTGTCACCTACATGTAGTTTTATTTTTATTTTTGAGAGAGAAAGGGTGCAAGTGAGTGAAGGTTGGGGGGAGAGAGAGAAAGAGAGAAAAACAGGGCTCACACAAAGCAGGGCTTAAATTCACCCAATATGGGTCTCAAACTCATGAACCATGAGATCATGACCTCAGCCAAAGTCAGATGTTTAACAACTGAGCCACTCAGGTGCCCTACCGTCATGTAGTTTTAGAACCAATCTCTTTTCTTGGCAGTAAATCTTGGAAACATGGTTAGAAACCTCAGGGCTTTTTGAGATTGAATATCAGCCTGCTTGTTTTGAAGCTCTAAATTTAACTTAAAGAACATTATTTCAGAATATATCATTATTATCAGTTTGAACAAAAAGAATAATGTGCATTGAAAATGAACAAAGGGAATTTATAGATGTGCACTTACTAAAGAGAGAGAATTCTTCATAGTTTTGGGAAATTCTTTGCTGTCACTTTTCTTTGAATAATCTGCCCTTGAGACTTACTTTTAACAGTGAACATGTTAATGTGACACATTCTTCACATCCTGATCCAGGGCCTTGAACATCTGGATTTTTCTCCTTTCTTACAATTTAGCAATTACATTTACACTGGAGCTTCTAATGAAACTTTTTTCCTAATGTACCACAGAAATCCATTTCTTCTCCATACATTCAGTGACATAGGACAATGCCAGCAAGTGTGTGGTTTCTGTGAGTTCTAAGCCTAACCAGCAATTAATTGCCATGCCTTTCTGAAACTCAATGTTTTACTGTTATTACACTTGGAGATAATCAGCCTCTGCCTACATTGCCCTTGATTTGAAAGCTACTTAGCCAATTAACAGCAGTCTCGAAGTCTTTATAGGAATGTTTCCTAGGGGAAGTTGTTCTCATTTATTCAATTTCTCCAAAGGATAGCTTTCATGAATGACATAAAGGTTGAGTGCCATTTATTATTCTCCTCTGATGTATTGTTGGCTTTACTGTTTGGATACAGGGCAGTCAGGATAGAAAATATTGACGTTCTGTCTACTTAATTTTATCTACTTAAAATTTTTTAAAATTTCATACCCAATGTAAATTTCCACAATCAGAAAAGAAGATCAGAACACAGATGATAAATGTAAGTGCTGATTCTTGGCACTCAGTGAGTGCAAACCTCCCCGAGCATCTCCAGAAGGACAGTGCATTGGAGATCTCCCGAAGAATCATTTTCTGCAGCTGTTTATTTTGGCCTTGTGAGAGCTTTGGCATGCAGAGTGTGGGTTGCGGTGGGGTGGCTGCTGTCAGCAATGTGACTGCTGTGAATTCCCTCCCTGACTTGGAATTCTCCTCGCCCAGACCAAGAGAGGCAAGAGGCAGGTCTGAGTGGGTTACCCTCTGCCCTTTGCCCTGACGGCTGCCAGATGTTTCCATGTTGCTCACTGCCCGGCTCACTTGTCCCTAACCCACTAGCTACCTGATGGTTCCTCACGAGATTTTCATCTCCAAGGCGGGACTCTGCTGGCCTGAGCCATGCTGATGAGACCCAGGCCACAACTTCAGTTCTGTCCGCTGGCCGGTTGCCAGCCCAGTACACGTCCTTGTCACATTGTGGACAAAACCACAGATACTACTGGGTCAGTCCAAACTAATTCCCCCACACTCTTCTAGAAAACAAACAAAACCTTAAGGTCCTTGCTTCAATGATAATTTCAGTCAACAAATATTAATTTGAACACCTCATTCTGGCATCTGCCCTTCTGAGGCTTATGTGGGGAGTCAGGAAACCATAGTACAAAAACCAAAAAAAAAACAAAAAACACACCCAACAAAAGAGAAGTTGTACAGAGTGCTGAATGCTACAAAGAAAACATGGTGGGAACATATATCTGAGAGAACAAGGCCCCTCAGGGAGCATAAAGAAGGTAGCCAGGGGTTCAATTAGAATACAGTGACCTCACATTTAAATGTTATGTGCTCCTGGAAGCCAAGAATTATAGCACTTCTTGATACAGTGAAATCCTACTGCACAAACGTCAGGCTTTTGTTCATGAAAACAGTCACGTGAGAAGATGGAAATGGTAAGAGGTAGAATGTAAGTTTTAAATTAGGACTAGCCAGAGGAACTACATTCTAAAGGAAAACATAAATATGGAAAAGCACAGCTTCAGGCGAGGGATTTTAATGACTTCAAGCCCCACCTTTTCCCCCCAGTGAGGTGAATGTAAGCGTGGAACCGACAGAGGCAGGCCTGTGCCATCTCTGTGTGGGCACAGACTGTGCATGATGCCTGCTGGCTCCCAGGTGCTGTGTTGCTCACAGCCCCAGGCTGTTCTCCAGGAGCAGTGCTCATGCTCTGTGTCACTTGACTGTTACATTCAGACACTAGAGCCAGGTGTCTCTAGGACAGGTGTCTCTAGGTCCTCCCCCAGGACAACCAGTCCAGAGGCTGACCGGTCGTCTCTGAACTGGCCCAAGGCGATAAGCTCTGTACCAAGGATGATGATAAAGTGAGTTTGTTAATCAGATTCCCTCTCATGCTCTCTCTTGCTGGAATTAAAACTGAGAAATATGGTAGCAGGAGAAAAAGCAAGAAAGCCGAGGCCAAGAGAGAGGCTGAGGCACATTAATGCTGAGCACTGGAGGGAAAACCATCCTTCCTCAGCCGCTGTTGAGGGGTAGCAGGAACTAGCAATATCTCCTCTCCCCAGCCCCTCTTCTCCCTCTAGCCTTTCAGTGGCTCTGGCTGACTCTAGCTGCCAGTATCTGTGTCTTTGAGTCTAAAGGCCTTATTTGCAGAATCTATAGGCTAGAAGTACCAGGAAATCAGCACCTCTCAAGAATAGCCTTCAATCAGTGGCTCCCGGGAGTCGATTTATAAATACTACCCCAGGTCCTTTGCCCCTGGGGTAGGATACATCTGGGTTTCTGTTTTGCACCATTTCTTCCAGTTTCCCTGCCAGATGAAGCTTCAGTCACCTGCTGTCATAGTGGCTTAACCAGACATCCTTTATTGCCTGCCTACTACTCTATTCTCTTCCCTATTTCTCTGCAAGTATTTCCTGTACCTCCCAAATAAAGTATTCGCATATGAATTCTTACCTCAGATTCTGCTTCCCTCAGGAGGCAAGAAGGTGACTTTTAGATACTGAATCTTGAACACCAGTTGCCAAACTCCTCCTGGGTGGCTGTGCCTGGCGTCTTGGAGCTTTTTCCTTTTACCAGGTGTGTCCTTACTCAGCAAGTGGCCATTACTAGTGACCAAAAGAACCTCAATTCTCAAGGCAGGAAACAGGTGTTTAGGGAAGGAAGAAATTTAGTGGGTTCTATCTTACAGATAGACCCATATCCTCCTTTAGGAATATTTTTGGTAAAGATTTGTTTCATGCTAGGATGTTTTGTCAAAGCAAAGGCTGATTTCTAGTCAAAATATTTAATTGGGTCTTCAAAACTTCCTATCTCTGTGAAAATGTACCGTGATTGACTGCCGTGTGAACACTGACACCGTTAAAGATAGGAGGTGACTATCCTAGTACAATCTGTGCGTGACATTGTTTTGGAAAATGTTAGTAACCTATGATATTGGGGGAAAATTTTTGGAGTAATACATGGTTGGTTGCGGAATTCTTATCTCTGATAGATTCTACTTAAAGAAGGCTGGAAGGGGCACCTGGGTGGCTCAGTTGGTTGAGCGTCCGACTTTGGCTCAGGTCACGATCTCACAGTTTGTGAGTTTGAGCCCCGCGTCGGGTGCTGTGTTGGCAGCTCAGAGCCTGGAGCCTGCTTCCGATTCTGTGTGTGTCTCTCTCTGCCCCTCCCCTGCTCATGCTCTGTCTCTCTCTCTCCAAAATAAATAAACATTAAAAAAAATTAAAAAAAAAAGAAGCTGGAAGACTAGGTGCTTATATTATATTCATTCTGAAGAGAAAATGTTTCTCCACAAGTTAAATCTAGATCAATTTGTGTGTGTGTGTGTGTGTGTGTGTGTGTAGTGATTACACTATGATACATTCATATCATAAAATATTATGTTCAGGATGTCAAAAAGTGCAAAAGACCTTAAAATGTGTAAAAATAACTGCTGAGTGTTCTGTGTAACACACCCTTCCACATTATGTCCACCTTCCATTATCTCTGAGACATTTTGTACTCTAAGTTGTAGAAAATAATAATAATGCAAATGATTGTCTGTAAAAATGCAAATGAGCAGTGGCACGTGCACTTGATTATTGCCCTGCAGATCTTGACCAGTTTTGCAGGCAAGTTAAGTTCATTTCAGCATCTCAGCACTACTTGTTTTTATTTTATAATAACATGAGAGTCGTTATTTTACCCTTTAAAAAAATTGTCCTTAGACAATGAGATGTAGGTGAAGGAAAAAAAAAAAACAAAACAAGTTGTGCATTGGCATGAATTAATTAATGAAGCTTCCAAAGAGTAGGGGTCTTGTCTGGAAATTATTGGGAGGTGGGTTCAGAGCCAGAGGACCATCTTTAGGGTGAAGACTCCTCACGTGGAGCTAGGCATACAGGCCTTGGAAGTAAGCAGACATAGGTCCAAATTCGGATTCCACAATTTACTAGCTGTGTGGTTTTGTGTAAAACTCTTAATGCCCCTAAACATCAGTTTCCCCCTTAGTAAAACAGCAATATCTTAGGCCACTTGAAGGATTAAATGAATCGGTGCATGTTACCCTTCATGGTACCTACATGTATGAGTATGTAGTAACCCTAACTATAACAAAATATATCCCCATGTGAACTTTCAGAATGGTAAAAAAAATAAAAGTTAAGAGTAGGTGTGGGAAGGCCAGGGCCAACCAGGGCCAGTCATGGCCAGAGAGATACAGGGCAAGCTGTGAGCATCAGGTAGGGTGGCAGGTGGTGGGCTGGACAGAGGGAAGTCAGCAATTACCAGGAGAGCAGTTGAGAGGCTTTGGAGGAGAAGGAAGCAACCAGTGTCCTTTCTTACTCTAAAGAGCCCAGTTCTGGAGTTCTCACACAGATTGCAGGGGCTGTAGGAGCCAGATTCAGAAGTTGGGCAGAGAAGACCTGTAGAGCAGAGAACTGAGAGAGTCTGCACTTGGGTTTTGGCATCAAGTCTGAGGTCTTGCTGGAGAGGCCAGAAGAGCCAAAGGTATGAACTGGGAAGCAGGGCTTGCAGGTAGACTGGAGAGTTCACGGCGCCAGAGTCACCCCTGTCTACTCACACCAAGGTAGGTGGCAAGCCCTCCCACCCTTCACTGTAAACTGTGAACGTTGGACTTTGATTCCCTGAGGCCCCTCCAACCCAAAGATCAGTAAGAGTGGCACGTGTGCACACATACATGAATGTGCGTGCACACACACACACACACACACACACACATGCACACACCCGTGCACTCACAGAGCTTCTGAAGGTATCAGCAAGAGGCAGCCATGATGTAAATTATACCTGACGGGAGTGGCAGCAGCAGCAGCCACTGACTTTTAAACCCAGAATCAGGGTTTAAGTAGCTTGATTTCTTCTCCTCAGTGTTTTGAGGAAGTACAGATTTCTCACAAAAGAGGAAGGTGTGAACGTGTAAATGGGAGGCATATTGTTGGACAAAATGGCACAGAAGTCCCCAGAACACCATCACTGTTTCACTGCTGGGAGCCTTTTTCACTAGATGTATCTACCTGATTGCTTCTCCTTCATCTTTTTTTTTTTTTTTTTTGATAGTAGGGTTGGAAAATTCATATAGCATACAGCAGCGCATGTACCTCCCAAAATATAGTTTTCTGTTTAGCTGGGCAAATCCTCCTGCCAGGCTCTCACTTTTTGGAGGAAGGTGAAGTGGGAACTCCCATCTGGCCAGTTAAATATATATTCTAATTGCTTTTAATGATCTAACTTGCTCTTTTACATATCAATACTGCATCTTTTAGATTTCTTTCCCAGTCCCTGCTCTTCCCAAGGCAGTAACTATGATCAGATATGGATGTGACTTTGTGGGTTGGAAGAGGGCTTTGGGCCCATAGACATAGATCTCTTGGGCCTTTTAGACTTCGCAAAGTCCTCCAGGTATCCCTTCAGTCACAGGGCTCTGTTGGTATCTGCAGCTGAAGCCTGAGGCTGGTGATCTGTGGCCTGTTCCCTTGGCTTCGCAGGGCCTGGTGGTCTTCACTTGCAGACTGGACCTCACTTCTGCTCTTGCTGCTACTGTGAATCCCTTTGTGTCTTAGCTGAGTTCTGCATTTGGCCTCTGGTTTACGTTGTCCATGCCATGGCCTCTGTGCAGAAGTAGCCCCACCATTTCTTCTTTGATCATCATGGCAGTTACCTTTCAGCCACAGAGGAAGAGAGGGGCCTCCGGAGACTAATCAGAGCACCCTCCCTGAGTGTGGGTGCCTGCTGTTTGCTTGGGGTCATCCTGCTTGTCTCTTTCTGGAGTTCTAATGGGGAAGTAGGGCATAAGATCCCCCTGCTTTCCATTTCTCCTCAACTACCAGGACCCGCTTCTTTGGAATTTTGTTTGAAGAGAAGTCAGAACATACTTGACGAAGTGTTTGGTTTCTGGACTTCCATCTTTTTCGCCTTCCTTCTCTCCACTGGACTGGACGGAGTGGATCTTCCACTTCCCTTTAGTGTCCGTTTGGAATTTCTCTTGTTATTTCCTTCTTTCCTAGAACAGCAAGTCTTGCCACCTACTTATCTTCTCCCAGCCAAACGTTAACAGGAGCTACCAGCTAGGACTCCTGAGGCCAAAGTACGTTAATTAACATCACAAAGATGTGTCCCTGCATTCATTCATCTAATCATCAGGACACCCTTTACACCTCTGCATGTGAGGCACCAGGCTGACATAAGAGACACAAACAGGAGAAAGACTCTCCCTCCTCTCAGCAAGCCCTGTAGCCTGGTAGAAGAGACAGACATAAAAATGAGTAACCATAGTCCAATACAGGTGGTTCTAGGGTCAGGATAAGAAGATGCAATAGGGTACCCAGGAAGGGGTGGGTGACCCTGTGTGGATCTGAGTGGTTCTGGGAAGGCCCAGCAAAGATGACAGTTTAGAGGAACTAACCACTGAGCAAAGAAGTGTAATCCCCCCACAGGGTCAGTAGACCAGGCTGGAAAGAAAGTGCTGGACTGGAGAACAGCAAGGGTGGTGGGAGGTGTGGTAGAAGGAAATGGTGGGGGAAGGGGGTCTGGCACCAGTTTATGAGTTTGAGGCTGAAGAATTTGGACTTAATCACATGGGTAGTGGCTTTCTGTGGGAGTGACATGTCTGTGCATGGTGTAGGACACAGATCTGTGGGGGGCCTGCAAGCACGTTTGGGAAAGGGGCGTCATGTTGCGTCTGCTCCTGAGCTTGTTCCACACTGCGGTTGCTTCTCTCGCTACTCTGCTTCTTCCTACCGCTACTGATGACTGCTGCCGGTCACTGCCTGGAGCGCCAGGATTACTGTGCTACTTGGCACAATGATGCTACTTCTACACTGTCATCAGCTGAGAGGTGAATGTGGATGCCATACTCTTTTTATTTCCCTCAACACCGTCATGCAGGCCATAAAGACATATCAGACTATCGAAGGGTTAGGGTGATGTAGAAGGTTGACGTTAGAGCAAGAAATCTACTTGGAGTTGAATACGGGTTTAAATCCCATGATCTGCAATTCTTAGTGCCAGAAACCTCTGAAAGCTGATTAAAAATGTTAGGACTCACCCACAAAGGCTCCACTCTGTGATATCACTATTTAGTTATGCTTTCTGGAGCCGTTTCTGGCCACGAGGCTGAATACACTCTAAGAGAATGTCAGAGTTAACATCAGTGTGCCAGGAGCTCACATCCACAGGGAAATTAGAGCCCAATGTGGCTATAGGATTCTGGATGAAGCAGTAACATGCTAACGACAAAACAGTTTCCTAGAAACAAAGAAAGACCAAGACAGGGTGCTGCCAGGAGAAATAAAAGAGCAAGAGCCTTTTTCTAAGGTGCCTGAGAAATAAGGGCCTTTTTGCTGTAGAATTTAATCTCAGAGCAGAATTTGTAAAAAAAAAAAAAATTTTTTTTTAACATTTATTTATTATTGAGAGACACAGGGCATGAGCAGGGGAGGGGCCGAAAGATGGAGAGACACAGAATCTGAAGCAGGCTCCAGGCTCTGAGCTGTCAGCATAGAGCCCGATGTGGGGCTCGAACTCACAAACCACGAGATCGTGACCTGAGCTGAAGTCAGAGCCCAACCAACTGAACCACCCAGGTGCCCCTGAGAGCAGAATTTATTTTTACCACCAGATAGCCTTCTGTTGGCAGAACTAAAGGCATTTATTTCAAGCAGCTGTCTCTTACCATTGTAGGTGAATCTTTCTCAGCAGCAAAAGTCCACACTGGGGATTAGGCAAAGATAAGGTTAAAGAACTCATTTAGGGCATAAAGGTGTAGGCCTTAAATGACAGACTTAGTAAATATAAACTGTAATAATGAGTTTTTAAATTTTTTTAAACGAAGCATACAAATACAGTCAATTCTCATTGTTTGTGGCAGTGATGTTCTAGAAGTCTCTGGTAATGCTGAATTGGCGAATACTGAGCTTGTCCTTCTAGGGGAATATTCAGGGTTGTGAGTCCGGTCACAACACATTCATCAGCTGCTCAATACGTAACTTTGTTTAGTGTGTGTTTCTGTAAAAGACACCTTATTTAATGTATATTGTTGGTTGATAACATTGAACTCACAGCCAGCAGCACTGTAATTCATGCCTGAATGAAGCTTATCTAACACACATATTTCCTCCACAAGGCACATCACTTGTTGTGTTTAAGAACACTACAAAGCTCTTCAGTACTACACATAGGGACCATTTTAAACAGTGAAGTCACCAACAAAAAGCACAAAAATGTGGAAACTGTGGCACTAAATACACTGCCAAAGGGTACTCACGTATACCATGAGCCTTGACTTCAGCTGGGAACATGTATGTCAAGTGACTCCAATTTTTCACCATTCTGTGCATGTTCATGACTGTCTCTGAGAGCATTGGGAACCCTGGTTTGGGGGGTATGAGTAAATTTTAGCCATTGGGCAAATTCGCAAATACTGACTCTGAGAACACTAGGGATAACTACATGAGCTTTGTGTTTGTTTGTTTGTTTTTAAGTTTTTATTTATTTAAGTAATCCCTATACCCAACGTGGGGCTTGAACTCACGACTCCGAGATCAAGAGTCACATGCCAGCCAAGTGCTCCAGACTTTGTGTTTTCAAAAGAGAAATTCTGGTGGCAGTGTCATGAAAAACCTAAAGGAAGTGTTGCTTTAGGCAGACTATTCCATGTGTGATATGTTGTTTGGGACATAGGTGAAAGAAAGAAAAGAAACCCCCTGGAAGGCTCCCATGTAGTTTGTAGGCTCCCAATAATTTGCTCCCTGCAAATTATTTCAAAGCTAATCAATACCTAACAGGAAAAGTTATTAAAGTAAAATATATCAATAGCAATAAAGACTTATTCAACATAAACCTATAAGTCTAATTCTGGGAATCTACCCAAAGGAGACATGGGAAAAGTTTAAAAGTTTAAAACATGGGAAAAGTATATACTGAAAATGTTTGCCACAGCGTTATCTATAATTGGGGGGGAAATGGGAACAAACGTAAATATTTAACAAAAGCGTTATGGTTAAGTAAATCATTATGGATATATACCAGACAACATATTATGTAGTCATTTAAAATGCTCATTAAGGGTACTGTATACTCTGGCTCACACCTGTTAGGGTGGCTACAATGAAAAAAAAAATTGAGAAAATAACAAGTGTTGGCAAAGGTGTGGAGAAATTGGAACCCTTGCACACTATTGGTGGAAATGTACAATGGTGCAGTTATTATGGAAAACAATATAGAAGTTCCTTAAAAAAAATAAAAATGGAATTACCATATGATCTAGCAATTCCACTTCTGGTTATATACCCAAAAGAATTAAAAGCAGGGTCTTGAAGAGATATTTGTACACCCACATTCACAGCAGCATTATTCACCGTGGCCAAAGGGTGGAAGCAACCTAAGTGTCCATCCACAATGAATGGGAAAACAAAATATGGTATATAAATAAAAAGGAAGGAAATTCAGATACGTGAAACAATACAGATGAACCTGGAGGACGTTATGTTAAGTGAAAGAAGCCAGCTACAAAAAGACACTGCATGATTCCACTTACATGAGGTACTTAGAGTAGTTAAATTTATAAAAACAGGGAGCAGAATGGTGGTTCTCAGGGACTGGAGGGCGGGAGGAATAGGGCACTGTTGCTTCATGGTGTAGAGTTCCAGTTTTGCAAGATGAGTTCTGGAGACTGGTTGCACAACAGTGTGGATGTGATTACACCACTGAAATGTCCACTTAAAAATGGTTCAGATGGTAAACTTTGCATTATGTGTATTTACCACAGTTATGAAAAGGAAAACTATATAGTCATAAGAAAAACATCAGGGAGCTAACAGTAAGTCTAAAAAGCAGAATCAAACATTATTAATATAACTTGATAACAGCAGAAATCTATGCAAATGAAAAAATGATGAAAAAATTCAAATGCTTACTGTGATTATATGAGTATGGTAGGATACCAGATGTTTTCTATTTTTAAAGATAAACATATATTTATTAAAAGTGAACTTGAGGGGCACGTGGGTGACTCAGTCGGTTAGGCGTCCGACTTTGGCTTAGGTCATGATCTCATGGTTCATGAGTTTGAGCCCTGCGTTGGGCTCTGTGCTGACAGCTCGGAGCCTGGAGCCTGCTTCCGATTCTGTGACTCCCTCTTTCTGCCCCTCCCCCACTTGCACTCTGTCTCTCTCTCAAAAATAAATAAACTTAAAAAAATTTTTTTAAGTGAACTTGATAGTAAAAATACGATTTGATTAAAAAATTAAGGAACATTTTTGTTCAGTGTTCTTTCTATGTATGTTAATTTTAGATTTCTGTTGAAATGGATGGCAAGAATTATTCTGTGGTTTTACTTTTTAAAAACTCCTAGTACTTGAAATATAATCAATGAAAAGTATGCTTAAAATACTCACATAGCTTAAAAAAGAAAAAAATTCTCCAGTCACAATAAATGGATATCTAATCATTTCAGCTCAGGTTGCTCAAAAGTCACTTGAAAAGCACTCTAGGGTTTTTTTTTTTTTTCTTTTAAGAAGAAAATGAACAAATGAAGGAATGAGCAAGCGACTAAAGGAAACTTGCCAATCCTGCTTTCTTCAAAAGAAATGAATTGCCACATGGAAAGTAAAGATGACAGACCACAGTCACTACAGCTGCAGCAAGATAAAAAATGAATATTAATGATTGATTTCAAATTAGCCAGCTCTTTTTCTTTTGCCCACAGCTGATGTTATGAGGAATATTGAGTCTCAAGAGATTACTGAGCTTAGGTGGCTATAATTCATCTAATCGCCATTCAAAAGAAAAAAAAAAGTCCCTGTTCTGTTCAGTTTCATGAGATTTAATGTTTTTAGCATTCTAATTGTGTTTGTGCACTCCAGTGATGAAACAGATTTTTCCCCAGACTGCTTTCCATCTGGTTGTTTTGTAACCATAAACAAATTACATTAGAACTAATTTTTTTAAAACCCAAACTCCCATTTTCTATTCTGTTTCATGTAGGTGAGTACTTGAATGAAATCTATTATTTTCTGGCTTTCCTAGTGCACATTTATTATTTAGTTATGTGGGTGTGTTTGAATCTATCTGTATATCTGCAGCTAGAAGTACACATACACACATCTGTGTAAATAGATGTGTGTATAATATACACACATGTATACATATATTGGAATATATATGTGTGTGTGTGTGTATATATATATAACTGATATATGCAGATATATACATATACACATGTGCAAATCTCTAGCTTTTCTCTTTTATATGCCCTTTAGAGATTTTCTGTTGTATTCTTTTAGACTATCATAGTTTTAGGACTTGGCTTGCAACCTCAGGTGTGTGGCAAGAGTCTGACCTCATCGCCCCAGGAAGATGGAGTTTGTTTTGACTATGTCAGGAAGGAAAGAGTTTCGTAAACGTGTCCTGGAAAACTCAGTGAGCGTGTGACGCACTGACACTGCACGGAGCACATGC
The DNA here is from genome assembly GCF_023721935.1 of Panthera uncia. NCBI lineage: Eukaryota > Metazoa > Chordata > Mammalia > Carnivora > Felidae > Panthera > Panthera uncia. Next base: position 75,944,656 of record NW_026057580.1, on the reverse strand, counting down.
TGGCATGTTGATCCCAGGGAAGCCAGGAAGGGCGACACCTTCCACATGGTCTCTGCCCTACAGGCTGAGCGCGCCTCAGAAAGGAGCCCAGCAGCCAGAGGCCTCCCTGTTGGACCTGCTGTCAATAAAGTGCAGTCTGTGAAGATAAACCCACCTCACATTGGTTCTTTAAAATCAGTTCTGTCTTCATTAGAAAGACACAGAGGAGCTGGGGTGGAAGGTTGGTGTGCAGCCCTCTCTCTTCCTTCTAAATCTGCTTACACTAGCCTGAAACGTCTTCTTTGGGGAAGGATGTCCTAGAGACTGGGGGCTGTCTTGTGTCCGTGAGCAGCCCAGATCCACAATGCCAGTTGGGAACCCCAGGAAGAAGTCCCTCCTTCTGCTGTCAGTGATGGCTGGGTGCTGCCTGGTCCCCTCCAGCTGCTACTCCCAGAATTCTGAGCACTTCTGCTGCCTGGGCAGTTTTGCACTTTAGCATTCTTAGGTAAAGACCCAATTAGGTGGATAGTTGTGGCAAGCAGGGCTCTGAATGGGCTGGGGAGGCCATTCGGGGTCCTGTTTGTACATATGTGTTAGCCACTAAGATATTATGGAGTCAGTGGAAAGAGCAGGGTGGAAGCAAAGAGAGGGTTGAAGGAAGAGAAAAGAAAAAGCTTCCCTCTGTCCCTCTTTAAACTCAGTGAAACATGTAAGCTACCCTTAGGTTTCTTTTGAATCGGGATGCTATTTTTGTAGTCACTAGAAAAAATACCAAACCTTCATGATGTCCTTGGCTTACAGGGCTTTTTGAGAGTTTCCCCTTCTGTCTGTTTCAGAATCTGGCTCCATCAAGCATCCTCTTCACATCTTCAACTTCTTTGAATTTCCAGGCTTCCTTTCTCTAGTGGCTAGCCCGTAAATGCATGCAAGTATCTCTTAGCCAAAGGAAAACATTCATTTGAACTTGTGCTACCCTCTGTCAGGTGCCCCATTGCCCCTTCCTTTTTATGCATCTTCTTAAAAGTATGGTTTACACACACTATCCTTCACTTGCCATTTGCTCAGGGCATAACAGTCTGTCTTCTGAGCTTATCACTTTTGGAACTGCTCACCAAAGCAGTTCACCAATTATTCACCAAAGCTATCTAATTTTCAATCCATGGGACTTTATTCATTCTTCATCTAGCTGGACCTTTTTTGCTGCACTGACACCAGAGTGCAAATCATATCTGGGCAGAGATTTTGTTGCTTTGTTCACTGTTGTATCCAGAGCATTCTGGAACAGTGCCTGGCATGGAGTAGGAGCTCAATGGTACTAGTGGAATGAATGAACGGAGACTCGTTCAAGTGTCCACTCCTGGGCTTCAGTGACTTGGCACCCTCCTGGTTCTCCTCTCGGGCCATTCTTTTCAGCCCTCCTTCATGGACATCCTTTCTGTCAACATCCTTCTGTTCCGGAGCGCCTGGGTGGCTCAGTCGGTTAAGTGTCCGACTTCGGCTCAGGTCATGATCTCGCGGTTCGTGAGTTCGAGCCCCGCATGGGACTCTGTGCTGACAGCTCAGAGCCTGAAATTTGCTTCAGATTCTGTGTCTCCCTCTCTCTCTGCCCCTCTCCCTACTTGCTCTCTCTTTCTTTCTCTCTCTCTCTCTCAAAATAAATAAACATTAAAAAAATAAAAAAAAATCCCTCTGTTCTGCTGTTCCTGAGTTTCTTACTTGTCTGCATCTCCTCTCATTCTATACCCTTTCTCTGAGTGATCTCATCAACCTTCTGTTTTAGCTCCCCCAGCATACTGAGGACTCACAAATTAGATCTTCAGCCATGACCCCTCCTTTGAATTTCAGGCTCAAATGTCCGAATGTCTCTCAGTCATCTTTCTTTTTCATCCTAAAAGTGCCTTGAAACCAATGTTTCTAACACTGAGACTTCAGTCTCTTTCCCCAGATCTGCTTCTCTTGATCTCTCATTTGATAGAACCTTGTCACCAGAGCTAGAGTACATGAGTAAGTGAGGTCTTAAATATGAGCCCCTGCTTGGAATTTGACAAGTGTTGTTCATGTCAGGCCAACTGGAAGGGTGGGTCTGCTTCAGAGACCTGTTTACACAAAGGATTACAAGTCCCCTTGGGAAAGGACTCTTATCAAAGGAGAGATGTATGGGCAGATTAGACTGGTTTGGGATTGCTGAGTCTGGGAAACCTAATGGTCAACTTTGATTCTCTTTCTCCCTTATATGGTCCTATAGGACAGATGAGGAAACTACCTCATCATAAGTACATAAAACATTATATAGAGGGACCATAGTAGGTACGTACAGTCTTCAACTTATGCCAACTTGCCTCTTGAAAATTTTAAAAAAATGTGTCTCCTTGTCCTGACTGTTTATTTGCCAATGTGCGCTCAGGCCCATTCCCAGCCTGCCTTCTATTCAGCAGGAAAGCACATTCCCCTTTCAGCTGAGAGGTTTGGCAATGGGAGGAGCCATTGGAAGCTGGAAGGTAGGCAGAAGGGAGAAGCCAGTGTAGTTCTCCCTCTTGCTCTGCCTCTGCTAGCATTTGCCCCACGACAGCTCTGGGCTGCCTGTGCCGGCTTGCAGCAGCCAGACCAGTTATAGCTCTGTCTCCCAGCAGATGGCCCAGCTTCTGGCTCTGGCTACTCTACCTCTTCCCTTTGTCTTCCAGCCTCGGGGTGACAGTGACTTGTGCTTTTGCTAGCTTCCGTACGGTATTATTGTCCTTTCTTAGGCTTTTCATCATTTTCATCACTAGATAATCAATTCACTGTAACTGTTTCCTTCTCTTTGAAAGACCTAGGGTCATTTCTGCTTCTCTGACTGGATCCTAACTAACAGTGCCCCTTACACTTTCCTTCCTCCTCCTCACTCCTTGTGCAGACCCTGGTCATCCCGCACCTATACCTCTGTGTCATTGTCTCCTCTCTCATTTTCCTGCCTGCGGTCCCCTCTCCTTTAAGTTACCTTCCTCAAATCTGCCCCAATGATATGTCTGGAATATAAATATGATCTCACCACTGCCATGCTTACAATTCCTTTTGTGATTCCATGTACATTCAGGAAAAATTCCAGATCTGAGCTCCCCGTAGGGTATCTGCTAGCTACACATGGCTATGGAGCACTTGGAACGTGGCCCATCAAAACTGGGATGTGTGTAAATGTAAAACACCCAGCAGGTTTTGAACATTTAGTACAAAAACAAAACAAACCAGTTTATCATCAATTACTTTTAATACTGAATACATATTGAAATGATAAAATTTTGGATATGTTGAGTTTAATAAAATGTATTATTGAAATTAATTTTATCTGCTTCTTTTTGCTGTTTTTTTTGACACGATTATTACAAAATGTAAAAATACATACGTGGCTTGCATTTCATTTCTTTTGGAAGAGCACTGCTCTAGACTACTAGAAACAGCAGATATGACCCCCCAAGAGCCATACACTGGCTTATCTCTCTAGCCTCACTGCTTATGACACCCTGCTTTTCACTTCAGGTTTTAGGAAATACTAGCAGTCCTGAGCCCCCTGGGCCTGCACCCCGCTCCCATATCACTTAGTGTCACACTCCAACCACCAGGGCTTGTGCTTCCCCCCATCCACAGCCTCACCCCACTGGGAAGAGGAAAGGAATGTTGGGAAGGGTCCAAGACAAACAGCTGAGGTGCTGGGAGGCTTGAAAATGTGAGACATTAGAAATTCTTGCTTCCTCCTGAATGACCTTTCTGGGTCCTCCCCTTTTCCTTTGATTCCTCCTTGGGGTGAGCTTTTGGTGCTCTTGATCCCTCACTCAACCTGGGACTGGTGGAGCATGAGAAGCCAGACCCTTCCTTCTCTTCTCTCCACTTAAAGCAGGGCTATAAACTCAAGTGTATGGTCCTGTGTATCTCATCCACTACAAACACTACATAGTGGCCCCACAGCTAATAAAATGATCTTGCCCAGGACCTGTCCTATGACTATGGCTCTCGGTTGGTAGCCTACAGTGGCAGATGGTTGAAAGACGGGATTTGAGATGTTGATCCTGAGGATGCAGAAACATGGCTAATGCACACTGTGCTGTACCTGGGCTCTGGGCCTTTGTTCATGTGTCCTCTGCCCCTCTCTTACTCTTCTTTCTCCCTGCTGACTCCACTTGTTCTAAAAGATACATTTCAGATGTGCTTCTGGGAATACCTTCCTTATCCCTACGTATAACTCCAGTGTTCGATTTATGGCATCTTATTTTCCCAATCAATTAAGTCTCTCCCCCTCTTTGGACTGTGAGTTTCAATAGTGGCAACCCTATTTTGTTCATCTTTGATCCCAGTGCCTCACTATAGAAGATGATGTATTAATATTACATGAATAAATGAGTAAATGTATGGATGGAAGGATGAGTGAGTGATTGATGCTTCTCTGAGGTTCTTCACAGTATCTGACACAATGCCATACACATATTTTTGGATCAATAAATAATATCATTTGAATGACTGAAAGTTGAATTCCAAGATATGCTCATTAAACTAAGCTACAGAACCAAAATAAAAACCAGATTTCTGGTCTAGCTGCCAGTACTTTTGTATGTCAGGAATGTCCCCAGATTTGGATCTAGTTTAAGGCCAGTTTAGAGGTAGACCCCAGACAAATATGGAAGAGACAGATTGGTAGAGTGAAAAGCTGCCAGGGTTCCAGCAAAACAAACGGCTTATCAGCAGACAACTGTCTCTTACACATCAGTTTACACACTTCTTAATTAAGGATTACATTCATTATTGTCACTTTAATCTTGAAACACTAGTGTACCTGAAGGTATATTGACTTGAAAGAAGGAAGCCTGAGTTATTGTTAACGTCTGACAACTATTGGCCAGGTTTTCTTGAGCAAGTCATTTACTCCCTGAATCTATTTGTTTATCTGAAGTCTGGGAGAAATAATACTCACTCTGTCTGTTTCACCAGGTTTGGTGAGAAGCAAGTTGGGTTTGATATATCGAGAGCTTTGGAAACTATACATTGTTATACAAATGTTGGGAATTAAAATTATATCTCCCATTATTTCTTAATTCCTCATGGGGTTTAGAAAGGAATAGTGGAATAAGATTATAGTTTGATAGAAACATTTGCAAATTCAAGTATGTCTTATCTCAGGCTACTTACCCAAATCATTCTTTAACACATATTAACCTTAAATGCTATTTTTATTGGATGAAGTTTCAAAATACTTTAGTTATAAAAAAAATCTGTCTGTACATAGAACCCAATCTTTCTGTTATGCTGGCAGTCTCAATTAAATGCCCCGACCATGTGTTTTAATTCTGGTCTTGTTTTTTCTCTAAATAAGATAGTCTATAGGGAAGCTGAAGAAGGAATAGGAAATACTTTTGCTAACATACAAACTCATGCATATGTGTGTGCAAACTGGTCCGTATTGAATTGAGAACTACATTTGTTTGTTTGTTTATGTTTGTTCAATATTCTCTTTTTCCATTGTTCTTTTATTTATTTCATCAAATTTTAAGAATATTGTTGAAATTATAACTTGGAGGAGATGATTAATGACCCCTAAAGATAACATGTTCTAATCTCTGGAACCTATAAATGTTACCTTACATGGAAAAGGGATCTTTGTGGATATGATTAAATTAAGGGTTTTGAGATGAGCAAATTATCCTGGATTGACCAAGAGGACCCTAAAATGCAATCACAAGTGTCCTTATAAAGGAGAGACAGAGGGACATTTGACACGCAGAAGAGGAGAAGACAATGTGACCAGGGAAGCAGAGATTAGAGTGACATGGCCATTAACCTAGGGATGCTGGCCACCATGAGAAACTGGAAGCAGCAAAGAACAGATTGCCGCCAGAACCTCCAGAGCGAGCGGCAATGCTGACACCTTGATTTTGAGCCACTGAAACTGATTCTGGATTTCTGGCCTCTAGAATTTTTAGAGAATAAATTGCTGTTTTTGAAGTTATCAAGTTTGTAACGAGTTGTTACAGTGGCATTAGGAAACACAAACTCTTCATGGGATTCAGGAAGAAGGGCACTTAGAACTAGTTATGAGAACTAGTTATAGATCCATGATTCCCAGCCTCTTCTTCAAGATTTAATAAAAATGTGTTGATTGAGCCGTGTAAGGTGCCTGGTCTGGTGCTAGGTGCAATAAGGAATATATCTAAGAAGTAAGAGATACTCTTCCCTGGAGGAGATTGTCATTTAGTTGAAGGATCAAAACAAATAGATTAAAACTCTTAGCTCATAATTCAAGACAGTGGCTAAATTAAGGGATAAATTGTTCAGCACCCAGTACTAGGTGATGTGAACAAAATAAGCAGAGGTAAGAGCCAGGATGAACAAGGGAGGCAGAGAAACCACCCACGGGATAGAAAGCTTATGGGGCGCCTGGGTGGCTCAGTCGGTTGAGTGTCCGACTTTGGCTCAGGTCATGATCTTGCGCTCTGTGGGTTCTAGCCCCGCATCAGGCTCTGTGCAGAGATCTCAGAGCCTAGAGCCTGCTTCTGATTCTGTGTCTCCTTCTCTCTCTGCCCCTCCCCTGCTCAGGCTCTGTCTCTCTCACTCTCAAAAATGAATAAATGTTAAAAAAAAATTTTTTTTTAGAAAGAAAGCTTATGAGGGGAGAAAGTAAGAAGTTCCATGGTTGGGAAGGGTTTTTTGCAAAGGAAAAATTGAGGAGTAGAATATCAACTTGATATTAGAGGAAGAAGGGAGCCTTTGGCTATTTGGGACTAAAGAGTCGAATGATGAAAACTATATCCAGGGAAGGCTCGTTTTTCTGATGGGACAAATTGCACACTCTAGTTGGTCAGTCTGCCATCCCTTAATAGGTGAAAGATGACATTATATTTTATTTTATTTTATTTTTTAAAAATTTTTTTTCAACGTTTTTTATTTATTTTTGGGACAGAGAGAGACAGAGCATGAACGGGGGAGGGTCAGAGAGAGAGGGAGGCACAGAATCAGAAGCAGGCTCCAGGCTCTGAGCCATCAGCCCAGAGCCCGACGCGGGGCTCGAACTCACGGACCGCAAGATCGCGACCTGGCTGAAGTCGGACGCTTAACCGACTGCGCCACCCAGGCGCCCCGACATTATATTTTAGAATACGTTTTTTTTCTGAAAATTTTCCTTGAGAAATGTTTGGACAGCTGTGGTTCTGCTTGGAATGATTGGAAATACTCTTGAGATGCCAGAAACAGGAGACTCAAATCCTTCTCTCCATACTCCCAATTAGATATAATTGATATATCCCCAGATCTTATCAGCTAAAAAACAAGAACCTTCATCCTTTAATATCCAAAGTGCAATGAATTCTCATTTTGTGGACAAGAAGAAACCCATTTATCTACTGATTGCCTTTTTAGTGTTTTCTGGACATCTTAGGGGAAGAAGGTGTGTAATCTGCTGAATCCTGTCTACAAATCCTCCAGTCTAACTTGGGTCTGGCTTCCTCAGGCTGCTCTACTTCTGCATGCCTGTTGCTCTGAGCAGAGGTTCTTGTTGCTGTCTTTAGTCCTCACAGCTCAGCAAAGACCAGGCTGTGGTGGGGATAAACAGACATCCAGCACAGAGCAGCAGACACTGCTGCTAGAAGGGTGCTCCTATGGATCATGAGCCCAAATCAGTCTCAGCAAGAGGCATTAAAGGAAACTTCTATTAGGCTTCAACATGGAGGGGGCTGCTTCCTCCAAAGAGCATACCCAGACAGCTTCCTATATCAGAGTATAGTCTCAGGAAAAGAAGATCCTTCCCTCCTCTATCTTAGGCCAACTCACTCCCACATCAGGATGGCTGACAGTGGGAATATCCATCTCAGGTTGCAACTTCTTTAGTTTAATGAGGATTTCATAAGTAATGTGTGGATTTTTGCTCCATATGATGGTTAATTTTATGCATCAGTTTGACTGGGCTAAGGGATGCTCAGATGGCTGATAAAATATTATTTCTGGATGTGTCTGTGAGGGTGGCTCCAGAAGAGATCAGCATTTAAATTAGTAAACTTAGTAAAGAAGATAGTCTTCACCTCTGTGAATGGGTATCATCCAATCCATTCAGGGCTTGAATAGAACAAAAAAGCCAGAAAGGACAAATTTGCTGTCTCTATTCTTGAGTTTAGACATCCATCTTCTCCTGCCCTTAGACATCTATACTTCTGATTCTTGGGTTTTTGGACTCAGACTAAGAGTTATACCATCAGCCCCCTGGTTTTTAAGCCTTTGGACTCAAACTAAATTGTATCAATGATTTTCTTGGTTCTCCAACTTATGGACAATAAATTGATTATGGGAATTCTTGTCTTCTATAATCCTATGAGCCAATCCCTATAATAAATTTCCATACACACACACACATCTTAGTGGTTCTGTTTCTCTGGAAAATCATGACTAATACAGTACTTATTTTGTAATAAATAAATGGTCAGTTCTACTAATTATTTTCAGTGAAAGGAAGTGTGTTACAGAGACAAATAATTGATGGCAGCTTTAATTAGTGTTCCTCCAGCTTTCAAGGATAAAGTAAAACCCTGTCTCTACCATACTCCATTATGTATTTATTGAACTCTAAATGTGATTCAACAGCCTCCACCAATCAGACGCCACAAAATGAACTCCACCCTCTATCTCTCCTCTATTTGATCTTCCACTACATCTTCCTGTCTTTATTCTAAGCATTACTTTACCCATTCATCCATTTGGGGAGATGTTCAGTGTCAGCAGAAGATAGTGATCTCTTAGTGACATTCCTCAATTATCTTCTTTTTCAAAAGCACTTAGGGAAACAGAAAATGAGAACAGGGATATGGAATCAATGTTTAAGATATGCCTTGTAATTGGAGAAAGGATGGGAGGTTGAAATACTGATGAAGGTCAGGAAGGGGGAGAAATTCCAAGTCCGGGACTGTGAGAAAAAGTGAAGGTAGAGCCGTGGGAGACAAAGAGCCTGTATCAATGGTATTGAAGTGAACCAGAGGGGAGAAGGGAGAGGATGACAGACCGTGTTGAGGGCAAGCAAACAGGAGGATTGACCTCATTTCTCTTTCATTCTTTATGTGCCCTGTAAATTCTCAGGATTAAGTAATCTGAAGAAAGTAGTCCCAACAGAATAATCATACTTTTCAAGATCCAATTATAAATTAGATTTGGGCTCGGTTGTTTTTATAGGAAAACGTGGCAAATGTTACCATAATCCTTTGTCCAAGGCTGTACAAATGATGCGATGTAGGAAGCCCTTATTTGTTTCCAGGGAGAAAATGATCCATGGCAGGTCAAACCATCTAGGGTCACCCAAAGCTAAACTCCAGGGATGGCTTTGTTTTTTTATTTGGTAACAGGATATTTTGAGAACAGATGGACATTGAATCTGGAACAGAGGTAGCCTTGAAGCCACTACAGAGATGGCACAATATCCAGCACTATATTGGGCATTATAAAGAAAAATAAAGAGGGAAATATGTTTTAAGCCAGATAAGCAACAGGTGGAAACCATGTTTATGGAAGACTACTTCTTAATCACAATCTGATTATGATTTATAGCTAACAGTCAAATTTTACATGAAAATTAATATGACTAGAACCAGCATTGTTTACATATAAGTTTGTTTGAACAGACTCCTAGAGTACATAGGAAATATGATCAAAATGTACATATTTTATAAGTTCAAAAATCATGACATTCTTGAGTCTGTTTCTAACTGGACTTTTGTTTTTTTATTGTTTTTAATTTTTTATGTTTATTTATTTCTGAGACAGAGAGAGACAGAGCATGAGTGGGGGAGGGGCAGAGAGAGAGGGAGACACAGAATCAGAAGCAGGCTCCAGGTTCTGAGCTGTCAGCACAGAGCCTGACGCGGGGCTCGAACTCACAAACCGTGAGATCATGACCTGAGCCGAAGTCAGTCGCTCAACCAACTGAGCCACCCAGGCGCTCCTGGACTTTTTTTTAAAATCAAGAATACTGAGACCAAAGTTGTTGCTTCACAATCTAAGTACGTTTGATATGGACTTCATGTCTTTATCTTTTTCTCCACTAACACCATTGTCGTCATCGTCATAATCACCATCACCACCACCACCACCTACCATCAGCAAACATTCATAAAGTGTCTACATGTTTGCGGCACTGGACTGGAAAAAGGGAAATCAAAGGGCTATACGGCATAGTTCTTTCTTTCAGAGGGATTAGGATCCAATCAGAGAGTGCAAACACAAATTAGCAGTCAAATACAGGAGCAAAATGTATACAGGTCAGGAGCAGCTAGGTTATTTTGCAGAAACAAATTTTGCAGAAACAAATAACCCCCACATTTTGGAGGATTATAACAACAAAGGTGATTTCTCAGTCCTTCTATATGGCCATCACAGATTGGCATGGGGGTTTTGCTCATTGTAGTCACTCAGGAACCCAGGCTAATGAGGACACCTTTCTGATACTAATTTTATAATCATTGAAGCAGGAAGAAGGGAAGGTGATGAATCACCCAATGGTTCTTAGAGCTTCCTCCTAAATGTTACATTGTCACTTCTGCTCATGTGTCATTGTCTAAAGCAAGTCATGTTCACACCTGACTTCAAGGGGTGGGAAAGTTTGATTCTATCCTATGCTAGGAGAACTATATATATCTGGTGGGCAATACAAATGCTTTCCACAAAGTGTACATATTAAGAGCCAAATAAGTTATGTGGAATGAATAAATCTTTTGTAAATCTTTTCACAGGATGGAAATTTAGATGATTTATGAAAAAATAAAAATAAAACAATATCACCTCACATCCATCAAGATGGCTACTACAAGAAAATAGCAAGTGTTGAAGAGGATGTGGAGAAATTGGAACTCTGTGCACTGGTGGTGGGAATGTAAAATAGTGCAACTGCTATGGAAAATGGTATGTTTTCTCAAAAAATTAAAAATAAAATTGCCATTTGACTTAGTAATTCCATTTTGGGTTATAGCCCAAAATATGGAACAGGGATCCAAAGGTTATTTATATACCATGTTCATGGCAGCTTTATTCACAGTAGCCAAGTGGTGGAAGCAGTCCAGGCATCCATCTATGGATGGATGAATAAATAAATGTGGTGTATATATATATATATATATATATATATATATATACACACACACACACAGTGGACCATTTTTCAGCTTTAAAAAGGAAGCAAATTCTGACACATGCTAAAACCTGGATGAAACTTAAGGACGTTATGTTAAGTGAAATAAGCCAGTCACAAAAAGACAAATACTGTTCAATTCCACTTAAATGAAATACCTAGAGTAGCTAAATTCCTAGAGATAGAAAGTAGAAGGGCAGTTTCCAGGGCCTGAAGGAGGGAGGAAAGAGGAGTTTATTGTTTAATAGATACAAAGTTTTGGTTTTGCAAGATGAAGAGTTCTGGAAACGGATGATGGCCATGGTTGCACCATGTGAATGTGCCTAATGCCACTGAGCTTTGCACTTAAAAATGGTTAAGATGGCAAATTTTACATTAAGTGTATTTTACTGCAATTACAGATAATTTTAAAATGCAAACAAAAAACAACAAAAAAATTTAAAAACTTCTAGACTTTGTAAAATCAGCAGCCATTTATTTTTTTCCTCAGTTTGAGGCATCTCATTTTATATTTTATATTAGAGAGTAATTCTCTAATGTGATGCTTACACATTCCCCACTGTCCAAACCCTGGTGGCTCTGCCTGCTGCTACATTCCAAGAGTTCCTATCCTAATTAACATTTCAGTCTAATAAGATTTTCTGGCTCCTAAAGTGTGATCTATCAATTGTTGGCATATCTTGGGATATGGCCAGGCATAACCCAGTTAACTGTAGTGGAACAGGCAGTCTAGGAGGGGGTGGGGGACAAGCACAAGAACAGGTGCCAAGAAGAAATGCAGTCAGCAGAACAGGTAGCAGGGCAGGCCTACTCCACAGGGCAGGAATGAGTAGTGGGGTGATCCATTACAACAAAGTTGCAGGGTGTCCCAATGTGGAATTTAGGCAGGTGGTGGCATTCTTGGGTTCAACAAGAACTTAGATAGGTAGAGGATATTGGAGAAGTTTGTTAGCAGTTCCTTGTTTAGATTGTTCCCAGAAGGGAGACTGACCAGAGTATGGCAGAGCTTCAAGCCTCAAGTGAAGACAATTTAGCAGGTTGGAAAGGCAAAATTCTCAGCACTCAGAATCCCTGTTATTAGATCTTGCCACAGAGATGGTCCAGAAAGGGTGACTGAGCCTAACTTTTAGAATTTGGGGCTGAAGTTTATACTCCTTTTGCATCAAGTCAGGATTGACTCCAGGCTGAGCAGGGCAATGGTTAGCGCCATGAGGACTGGGGGCTAGCCAACTGGTCAATGATGAATCATGAGAAAATGGAATCATTCATTTAGAGACATTGAGTTTTGGCAGCTGTTAGTATTCTCAGCAGCTTCTCAAATATGAGGAGTCTCCAGTAAAGAATCTAGCATCCTGAAGACCACAAAGCATGTCAGAATTTAAAAACTTATGACACAAAGAACATTTTGAAGTAGAAGCACTCTAAGCTGTGGGCTGGAAGGAAAAGTCTTCGCAAAACATCTATACCTAGTATTCCTCTGGTGTAAGTGACAAATGCTGTATCATCCTAACTGGCCTCATAGAGAGGAAGATCCTGAATAGAGAAACTGTTGGCCCTAGTGAGCACTTATGTACGTATACATTCAATTATATGTATGTATATAATCCATTTCAAGTCCGATGGGAGTGTGCACAAAACCTGGGACTTTACAGCAAAGAGAAAGCAGCTGTACCAGTAAAAAAATCTACAGACTGTCCTTCTAGTGCTTTGGTTGAGTACTTCCAGTGGAATATTATGCTGTTCTGGGCAGTGCTGGCATTTTATCAAGGAGGAAACTAAGGCTGGGGAGCTTATTTTCTCAAGACCTCTTGTCCAGGTGATGGCAGTCCTGGGGTAGAATCCAATCGTGAAGGGGATAAGGAGAACTGGAGGATCCACATAAGGCTCAGCACAAGAGAGATTTGTAACTATGTGGTGATGGATGCCAACCAGACTTAATTGTGGTGATCACTTCACAATATATACAAACATTGGATCATTATGTTGTACACCTGAAACTAATATAATGTTATATGTTAATTATATCTCAGTTACAAAAAGGAGACAACCACATTTACCAGTATATGTTCATAGTCTTTCTAAAGGGAGATTATAATGTAAAAAACTAATATAGGTGGGCACCTGGGTGGCTCAGTTGGTTAAGCGTCAGACACTTGATTATGGCTCAGGTCGTGATTTTAACGGTTTGTGAGATCGAGCCCTTCATCGGGCTCTGCACTGACAGTGAAGAGCCTGCTTGGGATTGTCTCTCTCTCCCTCTCTCTCTCTGCCCCTCCCCCACTCTATGTCCCTTTCAAAATAAATGAATAAACATTTAAGGCAAAAAAAAAAAAAAAAAAAACACCAAAACCTTATCAAGGCATTTACTTCTAAATTTTTTTTAAAAAGAGGGCGTGGGGAAGAACATCCAGGTCTAGTCCAACAGGAGCTCATACAGCACTCATCACCGCCTGGGAAAATCTTTGCTCCAGAATTGTAGCTGAGTGGTCTCCTAGCTTAGGCTCGGAGACTAAGATTCAGTGACTGCCTTTATTCTCTAAACAAACAAACAAACAAACAAACAGGTAAAATGACAATTTGAAGGGTAACTGAATTTCATGATCTTTGCTGAGATGTATGAGGAAGAACCCACTTTCATCAGCATCCCAGTTACCCACCCTACCCTCCAGGGCTCAGCCAGCTACCTGGTCTCAGTGGCTCAGAAGGTTGGCCCCTGGCACCACTGTTGGAGGCCAGACTTCGGCTCATGATTCCTTTCCCAGGCTGAGGACAATGCCAAGTGTCAGGGCCAGCCTTGGAAGAAGAAAAAGCAGGTATTTTTTATTTAATTTTTTTTAACACTATTTATTATTTTTGAGAGACAGCATGAGTGGGGGAGGGGCAGAGAGAGAGAGGGAGATATAGAATCTGAAGCAGGCTCCAGACTCGAGTTGTCAGCACAGAGCCCTACAGGGGACTCGAATTCACGAACTGTGAGATCATGACCTGAGCCGAAGTTGGCTGCTTAACCGACTGAGCCACGCAGGAGCCCCAGAAAGCAGGTATTTTAAATAAACTCTGGATTCAGAAATGCTCTAATTCATAGTGTGGTATAATCGACAGAGAATACATCTGTATTAGTTTCCAACTGCTGCTGTAACAAATCATTCCAAACTTAGTGGCTGAAAACAACACACATTATCTTATAGTCCTAGAGGTCAGAAGTCTGAAATGGGTCTCACTGGGCTAAAATCAAGGTGCTGGCAGGATTGTTTTTCTTTCTGGAGCATGGAAGGAGGAATATGTTTTCTTGCTTTTTCCAGTTTCTAGAGACTGCCTGCATTCATTGGCTTGTGGCTCTCTCGCATCTTCTAAGCTAACAATGGCTAATGGAGTCTTTCTTGCATGTTGTCTACTTTGACCATATTAGCATATTAATCAAAATTGTTTTAGATTCTCAATCCGATAATTCCAATATCCTTGCCATTTCTGGCTTTGATGCTTGAGCTGTCTCTTCAAACTGTGTTTTTGGTCTTTGGTATGCCTTGTCATTTTGTAGCTGTTCATCATGTACTGGGTGAAAGGAACTACTGTAAATAGACCTTCAGTAATGTGGTGGTCAGGATGGGGAAGCATTCCACACTCCTGTGATCAGTTCTCAGTCCTCTGGTGAGCCTGTGTGTGCCTCTGGACTGTGAGCTCACAAATGTGTCTCAGTTTTTGTCTTCCCCTGCCCCATAGGTGGGAAGGGATGGCTAAAGTGGGCTGGAATTGGGCATTTCCTTTCCCAGGTCAGTTAGGCTCTGAGAATACCCCAGCTGGTTAGGCTCTAGTTAACTAGTTTCCCCTGAGGGCAGGCCTTGTTAAGAACAGAGTGCTCTGGTGTATTTCAAAATGGTTCCTTTCCCTCTCCCCTGGCCAGAAGCATGAGAGGATGTTTCTCCCATATTTATTGAGGGAGCCTGGTAGAGCTCCTGGAGGTAAGTCTCACGCTGCTTTGGGCAGGTTGTTTTACCCTGGCACGGGTTCCCACCATGTCTCCTGTCTTGCATCCCTGCTCAGGGAAGCTCTGATGCAGGCACACAGGCCTGTCTCTCTAACCTTGTGGGCAGTGGCTTGCCCTGTGTCTTCCATTCTCTTTTGGATCTATGAAGAGATGTTGATTTCCCAGTCTCTTCAGCTTTTTGTTGTGTTGTTAGGATGGAGTGGCAACTTCTGAGTTCCTTGCATGCAAAACTAGAGACCGGAAGTCTCTATGAGCCTTGCTTACATTGAATCTCTCTGACTCTGACTCTGCCCTCCTGCCTCCCTCTTTTACTTATAAGGATATTTGTGATTGCATTGGTCCTAACCAACTGGTCCAGGACATTCTCCCCATTACAAGACCTGTGGATTAGCAACCTTGATTCCCTCTGCAAGCTTAATTTACCCTTGCCACATAACATAACCAACACATTCACAGGTTTCAGGGACTAGGATATGGACATTTTGGGAAGGGGCATTAATCTGCTTACCACAAGATCCTTTGTCAAAACTTTTTTGGGGAGAGGAGGGAGGGGGACAGGAAACGCTGGGGCATTGTGAAGAGAGAAGCCAGGGAAAGCATCAGGACAATTATCACCATTTCCTGAACCCCAAGATGCCTCCACAATATTCTCTAAAGACTTGTTGTTCCTTCTGTCCTTGTCTCTCAGTTCACCCCAGGGGAATTGAAATTTCATGTTTGAGGAGGAGTGGGTTTCTCATTATACACAGACACAGTATGTGTTGAAGGAAAATGAAGGCAAGGGTCTTTTCCCCCCAGGGCCAGTGGATAGTGCTTCTAAATCAATAGTTTTCAAAGTACAAGTTTCAGTCCTCCGTTAATGATAGTAATGAGTCCTGAGATCAGTTTAGAGGTTGAAGAACAGCAATAGAGAAGAAGAGAGAAGGAAAAAGAGAGAGGGAGGAAGAGAGAAGGCAAGAGGGATGGAGGAGGGATGGGAGGAAGAAAAGATGGATGGAAGGAAAGAAAGAAGGAAGAGAAAAATGAAGATTATCAGGGTGCCCAATGTGTTCTAGGATAAAGATTGTTTCAGTCATATCTGTGCGCATGTGCTGGCTTATGGTGTAAGATACATGTTCACGGTGAAACCATCTAAAAATCTAGGGGCTCACGAGGCAGCCGCAGATGTTTGCACGGAGAGGCTTTCCCTGCAGAGGAGTCGCCCCTAATCACTACTGAGAAAAGCGAATCTGCTTGTCTGTGCAGAAACTGTGCAAAAGGACTTTAGGGGATTAAGGAAGCCAAAAGGATGGGAATGTGGAGAAAGGAGATCAGAACAGAAGACGGAGAGGGGCACCTGGATGGCTCAGTAGGTTAAGCATCCAACTTTGGCTCAGGTCATGATCTCACAGTTCGTGAGTTCAAGACCCACGTCCTGCTCTGTGTTGACATTGCAAAGCCTGCTTGGGATTCTCTCCTCCTCTCTCTCTGCCCCACACCCACTTGCATGCACGCTCCAGCTCTCACCCGTTCTCAAAATAAATAAATTAAAAAATTAAAAAAAAAGAAGAGGAAGAGATGGGAATTCAAAGGAAAAAGAGAAAGTGAAATGAAATTAAGAACGTTAGTCCAGTTAGATAAGAACAGAAAAAGGGTAGACTCAAAAGAAATCAGCCAGGAAGTTAAGCCCGCACTCACATGCCTTCCTGGGTGAAAGAACAAAAACCAGAAACCTCAAAAACTGGAACCCAAACCACCCTGTGATCAGTATCCCCTCTTCCTAAGGCTGTAGCACCAAACCTCAGTTTTCATGCCTGTGCAGGTGCTTGTGGTGAGAGCATGTGCACCACCGCTGGCCAGCTGGCCTTGGTGGCATTTAGCTGTTGTCACCTCCAGCTGTGTCACCTGCACCTGTGCAGTGAAATCGGAGCAGGAGGAAGTGAAAATGACAGGGGACCTGGTCTGGGTGATGGGCAGTAGGCCATGCAGCACCCATAGGGGGTTTCTGTTTAATGCTTGCTGGACATTCAACGTCGACCCAGATGATCAGTTCACCACCAGCTCAGGTGCAACTGCTATTAAGCACTGTTAGATGCAGACCAGGTCCCATTAATTCTGTTACATGTAGGAGGAAACTGGGTCTTAGAGGGGTGCTAGAAATTATGCAGGAGCGGTAGGTGGCAGGCTGTGACTCTAGCCATCCTCTGACCTCCTTATAGGAGGTCACCTACAAGGACCTCTTTCCACCACAAGGACTTCTACCCTTCAAGAGCAAACTTTTCAGGATGCCTGGGTGGCTCAGTTGGTTGAACATCTGACTCTTCGTTTCAGCTCAGGTCACGATCTCACGCTTTGTGAAATCAACCTGAGTGTGGAGCCTGCTTGGGGTTCTGTCTCCCTCTCTCTATGCTCCCCCAACTCTCTCTTTCAAAATAAATAAATAAACTTTAAAAAAACGCACAAACTTTTCAAGGACCCATGCCTATCATACATGGAAATTGGGTCAGCCATTTATGCCTCAGACCTCCATGTCTCCATCCCCCACCAGGTCCCTCCTCTGAGGTTGGGACAAGTGGATCTTTGGGAATACAGTGTGTAGGTTACATTTGGGGAGACTGGGGAGCCCAAGAACATGTCTTTCTCCCCTAATCAGCGTTCTGGGAAAGGCATGATGAATAGATGAAGGCAGCCCTCTCTTCCCAAGATTAAAGTAGAACTTAAGGTCTCCTTCCTCCCCCTAAACACAGAATGCTTACAAAGAAAGGAAAACATGAATGTCATTTCACTCCTATACAAAAATTTACAAACACCTCTTTAAGTACTATATTCACATCCAATTTTTGTTTCCTTGGTGTAACTATAATGACAGTTTACTGGTCGCTATTGTTCTTTCTAGCATTTTTCCCACTTCTTTTTTCTCCTTATGTCCTCAAGCAGCCACACCTGCCTGGGAACTGAAAGATTCTAACTGAGGGTAGCAATGGGTCTGACATGAAACCTCTGGAAAAGACAGCCACTCCAATGGATGTCTGGGAACTGGATGGGGACTCTGGAATCCTGCTCACCTACCCATTGAAATGTCCTTAAGAAGGGAATGTCTAGAGAAGTGGAGATTGGGGGACATGCGGACCTCCAGAGAGGGCATGCCATGAGGTCTCCATGAATTCACTCACCTGTTGTCTCCTTCCCATGTGACAGGCTACACACTGGGTAAGAGAGAGTGTCACTGTGTTCCATCATTAGGAAGAAACATTAGATCACACAAAATTAAGCAGAAGACTTTCCTTCAGGACTTAGTTGAATAAACAAACAAGCAGTGTGAATCTCCCAAAGAGGAATTTGGCATGAAGTCATGGGTGGGATCCAGATTTGTGAGTCCTAGAGCTCTCTTTGGTGTCCCTTTCAAGAAAAGTAGCACTAAGTGAGGGCAAAATATTATTAATCTTGTTATACAGAAGAGGAAGTTGGTTTCAGAGCAGTCCAGGGAAGTGTGGTCCACACCACACAAAATCATGAGTATAAATCAGGTGTACAGCTTTGGATGTTACCCATACAAATAAAGCTAATGCCTTCTTAGCTCATGGTTAATCCATCTCTATACTCCATCTTTTCTGAAAAATTTTTACCGGTTTTTCTTTTGCGGGGGGGGGGAAGGGAGGTGAGGAGGGGAGAGTACCTAAGGGACCATGTTTCAAAAAACACTCTTCAGGAACTCTGACCTGGTCTAAACGCAAAGTCGTGGGGTCTTTGGTAGCTAGTCTGGCTCTGCCCTGAAGGGTCTGGGCACATGCTCTCATCCACTTGAGTCTCTTTTTAGCACTGCTTTTCTAATTCACTGAACAAAGTAGTGGCCCTTGGACTGGCACTTGTCTGACACGAAATGATAAAGAAAAGTCACTCATGGGGCGCCCGGGTGGATCAGTCAGTTAAGTGTCCAACTTTGGCTCAGGTCACGATCTCAGTTTGTGAGTTTGAGCCCCATGTTGGGCTCTGTGCTGACAGCTCAGAGCCTGAAGCCTGCTTCGGATTCTGTGTCTCCCCCTCTCTCTCTCTCTGATTCTCCCCTGCTCTCTCTCTCTCTCTCTCTCTTTCTCAAAAATAAACATTAAAAAAATAATTAAAAAAAAAAGTCACTCACACCTTGATGATGGCTTCAGGGATTTGTTGGGGTTTGTTTGTTTTAAAGTTTATTGATTTACTTTGAAAGAGACAGAGACAGTATGAGCAAGGGAGAGGCAGAGAGAGAGGGAGACCAAAAATTCTAAGCAGGCTCCGCACTGCCAGCTGCGGAGCCTGATGCGGGGCTCGAACTCGCGAAATGTGAGATCATGACCTGAGCCGAAACTAAGAGTTAGACGCTTAAGTGACTGAGCTGCCCAGGTGCCCGGGCTTTATTGTTCTTATTGCTGTTTGACTGATCCTAGACACTGTGCAGAAGGTTGAGACCTCCCAGAAGGTGAACAGGCAGTGACACCTTCCAAAGAGAATGAGTCAATGCCCTGGGAGGTTGCTTGGAGAAACCACACAGAGAAACCAGTTGGAGGACAGTTCCTTTCAGTCTGCTGGTTTTTAAAATGCTGCTCATTTCTGACTCATGTCACACAAGTCAGTGTGTGACAATTGTCAAGGATGAACTTGGGCTGCACCTTTAAGCAAACACTGCTAATGTGTTTCTGATTACATTAGCAATGCTACTCTTTCCTGCATGTTAACTCACCACGATCAATTATCAAGAGTATATGCTCATACCGAAAGCTCATGTTAACATGTGTCTATATCTTTCTAGCTGTAATTTGGTTTCCTACCGATACAAGTATCAATAAAATCTGAATTAAATGTAGGGTGGCTGGCATAAAACTAGAACACAAAAGATTTAGATTAGCTCTGAAGATTTACTAAGAGGGACAGTTACTAAACACTGAAATAGGTTAAGGGAAGTTACAGAATCTGTTTCCCTGGAGGTTCTTAAAATAAGACAATGTCTATTCTATAGAAGAATGTTGCAGGATCCTGACAGAAGGAAGATAGCCTAATTTAGCTGTCAGGGTCTTCTAACAAAAATCACAGATACCTGCTCGAGGTATCCCTTGAAGAGGCTTTCCTACCCAGATGGTATTTTGATTCCTTAATGCCTTGCTGATGTTGTTTCTGTTAGGAGAATTAGAAATTCCATTCCAGATCAGACTAGCCAGGTATGAGCTTATTACCAATTCCACAGCTCCTTCTTACCACTGTGGTGATTATACTCTATATGGTAAGGCAATTGTTGTTGTTGTTGTTGTTGTTGTTGTTGTTGTTACTACTATAATAATTATTGTTATTGCCTACCATTTTTGAGTACTCACTATATGTCAGGCACTATGCTAGCTCTTTACACACATTACTTCATTTTCCTCACCTAACAACATCTTAAGATGAGTATTATTATATCCATTTCAGAGATATTTAAACTGAGTCTTGGAGAGGCTAAGTAGCCTGCTGATCATAGATCAGGATTCAGACCCAGGTCTACTTGACTCTAAAGCCTGTGCTTTTATGTACCACAAGGTATGGCTAATGTTTTTAAAAGCACATCAGACCCATATAACGTTGACTCTTGCATGCAATCTCATTGGGAAGCTATACTTTTCTGTTGGTGCTCAAAAGATGCGAGGCTCTTTTTTGGAATTGACTTCATTTCCACAGATACTTCAGAGGGTCACCAAAAATGACATATTTTCCATCAATCCCTGAAACTTTAGGTTGAGAAAGATCTTCATGACTACTGAATATTTATTAAAAAATTTTGTTTAAGTTTATTTATTTTGAGCGAGACAGAAAGCACAAGCAGGCAAGGGGCAGAGAGAAAGGGGGGACAGAGGACCCAAAGAAGAAGGCTCTGTGCTGACAGCAGAGAGTCTGACTCAGGGCTTGCACTCAGGAGCCACGAGATCATGACCTGAGTCTAAGTTAGATGTTTACCCCACTGAGCCATTCAGGAGCCCCATTGACTATCATGTAGGTGTTCTCATTAGGAAAATAAAAGTTCTGTTAAAAAGTATTGAAAATGTAATAGATTATTTTGAAAATTCTCAAAATTCTTTGAAAACCCATTAAAGACATGTCTTAAGGGGGGAAAATACTTGAGGACTTTTTAAAACCAAATTTGGTGAGTTGGGAGAATAATCCACTTATAAAAAAACAGGAGTGAATGATAAAATAATGATGTCAGGTTTTTTTTATGTGACATTGTGACATATACAATTATATACACCCTGTATTTCCATCACAGCCAACTGTGGCCCTGACACTGATGTTTGTCATGGAGTCTCCTCTGTGACCTAGAAACGTCTCACCTATTCAGTGACCTGTATCCAGGAAAGGGCCAAAATGATGACCTATAGGAAATGCATTAATTTAGCACCTGGTAAACTTTAGCACAAAACATATGGTGGAGGTGATGATGTTGCGTGAAATATTTCCTCCCTCAGCAAGATTGCCAAAAATGTGCTCCTTTGCTATTTTCTCTATCAAAGATGTAGGAGGAAAGATTCTTTTATTTGTGCCTGTAATACATATATTTTCCTTAAATAAGATATAGGTCAGTGATAATCATGAACTTCATAAATATTTTTATGGGTTTTAAAGTATTTATTTATTTTGAGAGAGAGAGAGAGAGAGAGAGAGAGAGAGAGAGAAAGAGAGAACAAGTGGGGGAGGAGCAGAGAGAGAGGGGGAAAGAGAATCCCAAGCAGGCTCTGCCCTGTCAGCACAGAGCCCAATGCCGGACTCAAACTCATGAACTGTGAGATCATGACCTGAGCCAAAATCAAGAGTCAGATGTTTAACCAACTGAGCTACCCAGGTGCCCCCATAAATATTTCTTATGCGTATTATAAGTGGGAAAAAATTAGCCTCGTTATGAAAAAAAAAAGCATGGCATTCTTTTGATAAGAATTTTGAATTTATTATATTTAAAGTTTTGATTCTGCTTCTAATAGAGTTTGGGTCATATGTTGGCCACAGGTAAATACAGACGGAATCAGGCTTATTTTCTGTCCCTGTTCTCCTTATACACCTTTATCAGATCTCAAGTTCTCTGTTACTGTGAATTTCTCCATTCTCCTACCAGCCTCCTATGTTCCTAATCTTGTCAAACCTTTCCCTTCTATGATCTTGTCCAGAAAATCACCAATTTCCTGATTCCTTGCTCTACAGGGCTTCTCAAAGCCATAAGCCATATACTGTGCACATTCTCCCCAAAACAAGCCAGACTGAATCGAAACTTCGTATCTAGACAATGGGAATAGCTTTTTCCTCCCCACCTTGAGTTCCTCCTTCATGGAAGCCACCCTTGCCAACAGCAAGCACACTTTTGATCACTTGCCTGACAAAATTAAGTCAGGGTCATTCAGCAAGTATTCTATCAATCTTTTACTCACCTCATCGTCTTGTATGCCTTTACTGTGTCTACAAACCCGTTACTGTCCCTTCCCTCAAAGGCCCTCCGCCTCTGAGATATCTGCGGAAGATTTGGCCTGGCACTTCCCACCAGGTGATGCCACTTGTGTTCCAACACTGTTCAAGATTGTCCTCTGTCCTGATGTTTTCCCAGGGTATGTATTGTTTCCATGTTTTTATTCCCACAACTTGCTTTAACATCCTTTTATCCCTTAGGCACTGAATTGTACAAGACAACTAAAGGTAGAAGTTAAAATTTTACATGCAGTTGTGCTTGTATTTCTACCCTCTCCATAATTTCCTCCAGCTTCTTTCATGCAAGAGTCAATTTCCGTTTTTGATGCCACTCAAGCCTTGGGCACCAACCCCCCCCCCCCCCCGCCGCCACCCAAAGACCTATTAGTCCCATCTCAGTCCAAGATCATCTTTAAAAAATTCCACATTCTCCTTCAAAATGTTGAAGTCAAAAAGTCCTTCCTTGGGCTATGTGACCAAACTTCTCTTGCTAGACTTAATCCACTGAATACCTTGATTTCCTTTGTAAAGAGTTTTCTCTGTAAAGAAATCATTGGTCCTAAAAGCTGAGTTTTAAAACCATTCTCTCTTTTTTCCAAATCTTATTTAAATGTTGGGTGACAAAGGAGGATTTGAGATTTTTAAAGAGAATTTTCCTCTGCACAAGCTATTAATCAATCTGAGATTAAGAGGCCTATTAAGCTATTTAGCTAGGATATGTTTATTTTTTAGGTACTGAATTCATTAAGTACATTCATATATATCAATTTATTTTACCCTCGAAGTAATTCTTTGAGATGGCTTTTATTATTCTCAAGTTATAGACAATGAAACCAAAGTTCAGCGCAGTTGAGCTGTAGGTTCGTCACCCCAAGCTACAAGTAAAGTAGGACTGATGCTTTGCTTTATTGCCATCTAGGCCCAGCACTCTTTCCTGCTTCCTCGCTGTTCTGTGTCACGGGCCTCGGGTTAGCACTGAGCCTCTTGGTGAGAAAGAGACAAAGGATAATGTAGCATGGTTGACAGTGGTGGTGAGGCAAGCAGACCTATGGGGAATGTGTCATTTTGATTAGACATTACAGTCCCATATACATTTGGAACTATTTCTGGGCATTAATTCAGTTCCATTGTTTCGTCTGTGTGCTTACAGTTAGTATCACACTCTTAGTTATTGAAGCTCTATATTTCAGTATCTGATAGGATTAGTCCCTTTCTCATTGCATTCTAGTCTCAGCCCCAGATTTTCTTCTTTAGAACCAGCTAATCTAGGGGCGCCTGGGTGCCTCAGTAGGTTAAATGTCTGACCCTTGATTTCAGCTTAGGTCACGATCTCACGGTTTATGAGTCCGAGACCCGCATCGGGCTCTGTGCTAACAGAGCAGAGCCTGCTTGAGATTCTCTCTCTCTCTCTCTCTGCCCCTCCTGCGCACACACTCTCTCTCTCTCTGTCTTGCTCTTGCGTTTCTTTTTCTCCCTACCTCAAAGTAAATAAACTTAAAAAAAAAAGAACCTGCTTATCTAGTTCAAAACATCATTATGAAGATTTTGAGTCTTCTGTCAAAACTGTAGATTAGATCAGAGAGTGTTTACATCTTGATGTTTTTTGTCTCCCTAACATAGAACACCGTAAGTTTTTCCCATTTGGGCTAGTGTTCTGTTGTGTTTGTTTAGTGTTTCCTAGCACTGGTGTCTTTTGTGTTTTTACCAGATCATAAAGGTAAATCTTTTTTTTTTTTTAATCACTTTCAAAATAATCTCTCTCAGGTCATTCTCTGTATTTGAATGCTGCTGTCTTTTCCTCTCTCCTACCTTCCCTCCTTCCTTCCCTCTGCCCCCCATCCCTCTCTCTCTTTCTTTTTCTCTCTTTCATACAGCACACATGAACACACACAGGAGCTTCTTCATTCACAGAGTCATCGAGGGCACTTAAAAGACATTTAACAGAATGGTCCAGGACCTTCTGTGATGCAATAAGGTGTTGTTTTCCCCTAGAAGAACATGACAATATGCTGTCATAGTCTTCAGGATGGAGGGATGTTTACCTATTTTGTCCACTGCAGTTTTCCATATGCCTAGAACAGTACTCAACATATAGTAACACTCAGTAGCTATTTGTTGAGTGGATGAATGAAAAATTCACTACGGGCCTCCCTAAATTCCTTGGAACAACAAGGTCCTTGGTTTATGTTAGCTGGCAGGTCAAACTAACTCTGGGTATTTTGTTGTGCAAAGTCTGTTTAGAAGAAAAGCAGTGTGTAGACTATAATTTTCTTCCTGTGTGTGTTACACTGACCTATTTCTATTAATAATAAATGCCCAAAGCTCTATTGAAAATAAATAGCCATATTCCTTTTTGCTTATTATTAGCCAAAGTGTTGAAATTCACACTTGCACAAGGATGGCTCTAAAATGGATCCTAACAGATGGGTACTTCTTGAGCTATCATAAGGCCGATGGAGAAAATCCAGTCAATGTGTGGGTTAAGTCTGTGAAGAACAATCATCATTCTGATGAACCATGTTACAAAGCCGGGCACTGGGTTCTTCATCTTATACTGTTTCCTGGCAGTGTGGGAGGCAAAGTGCATGCAGGAAACACTGTCACCGTTGTGGTTTCAAACAGTTCAGGTTGCCTTTTATGAATATGCATGAGGGGCTGGGTCTTGCTCTTGCCTCTTGAGTTTTCTTGAGTTTAACTTAACCCTCACAAACCCTCTTCCTGCCTATCTGTTGAAGACGTTCCTTGAGGGGATTTGAAAAAGTGAGTTATTTCTCCAATTGTGGAGCATTTTACTTTTTCTTTTTCTCTTAAAGATGACAAACGGCACCCTGATTTATTTTTATTCACCGTGAGTCATTTACTAGTCTTATTTTATAAATAATATTTTCTACATCTTACTCAGAGGCAGATGGGAAAGTTCAAGGAAACACCCTCTGGAAAGAGGAAAAGTATTTCAGTCTGGATTTGTACGTTGGTGCCATTGCTAGAGTCCCCTATGCACAGTGCTGCCATGAGGAAATAAACAGATGGCAAATAGTTCTTGCAAAGCAGCATTTAGAGGGGGTTTTCTTTGTTTAAGAAGTGACTGCTATTCTGCTCGTAGGGTGAACTCTGTGTATTCCAGAGAATGCAAAAAACAAGTTGGAAATGCTTTTCTAATATTCGTAAAACAGGTCACTGGGTCTAAAGGGCGCTTGGCCAGTTGGGAGCACACATACACACACTTGATAATCATTATTGCATGTTGTCTTTGCGAGAGGAAGTGGGGGAGGGGAGGGGAGCTCCTCTGAGCCAAGAGGCAGCTCCAGGAACCCACGTGGTGAACAGCATGTGCTGGGAAATGCCAGCATGTGTCGCTCCTCAACTTGGCATACAGACTCAACTCCTGTTTGACAAAATTCACAAGGCAGACAGGGAGTAGTAGGGTTGTTTTCTCTGGACAAACAGTAATGGGTGAGGAAATGGGCAAATGTAGGTTGCTATGCAGTTGTTTTGCTGTTGATGTGGGAGCAATGCCAGGCAGCACTTAGATACTGGGAACATTTTCATTAATCTGCAGAGTCCCAGCCTTTCCATAAGAGAACCCCCACTAATGTCTTTTCCTTTAATCACAATAGTTAGGGAGAAAATGTACCTTTTTCCTAGGTGTGCTGCTTTTGTTTCTCCACAGGCTAATAGTCCTTTCCTGAAATCCATTATCTACCTAATCCCAGTTGTCATAGATTACCAGTTTCTAACGAACTGTCTGTTTCGTTTGTTTGTTTTTAATGTTAGGCATTCTTTTTTTTTTTTTTAACATAAACATTTGTGTTTTAAAAATTGCTCAGCACTATTTTGGCATTTAAAGTTCATGATGTAAGAGCTGATGATTTTGCCTCGTTGTTAAGTGGTGAAATAACAGGGTCAAAGTGAGGTTAACAGGATTAGAATCCCAACTGGACTGGAGTCTTTCCTTTTTTTGAAAAATGGTGGGGGAGAAGAATAGAAGGGTGGAAGGAAGGAAGGGAGGGAAGGAGGGGAGGGGGAGGGAGGAAGGAAAAGTCTATTCAAGAGAAAGTCTTAGCTAAACCTTTTTATGTGCTCTTCCTATGTATTACTTTATTGGTTCCACAACTACCTTTCTTTTTAATTTTTTTTTAACGTTTATTTACTTTTGAGAGAGAGAGAGAGAGAGAGAGAGAGAGAGAGAGAGAAACAGAGCATGAGTGGGGGAGGGACAGAGAGAGGGAGACAGAATCCAAAGGAGATTCCAGACTGTGAGCTATCAGCACAGAGCATGACACCGGGCCAAACTCAGGAACCGTGATATCATGACCTGAGCCAAAGTTGGACGCTTAACCAACTGAGCCACCCAGGTGCCCCCACAAATACCTTTTAAGAGTACACTAGGCATTATGAATAAAATAGAAATTTTGGTTACCATTTAAGGATAGACTCTGGATTTTAGTCCCCAAAACTAAATCTGTTTTTCATTTTGCACCTCATATTCTGTCTCCAATGCCATTGAAAAAATAAAATACATTACCTGTGACTTTTATTAACACAGTTTTGTTTTATAGCAAGTTTATGGATTGTGTTTTCCCCATGTCCAGTTATCTCTACTCTGTTCGGCTGTCCTGGACCACACAACTTAATCCAAGGTCTTAGAACCATGCTGTATCATAAAAGGTCATGCAAAGTGTGCTTTTCAGTGAGTTTTTTGCAGCCTTCCATCCCAGGTCTGGATTGCTTCCTTAGCACCTCGTCCATGAACTCCAATTGCTTGTGAACTTCTCTGTCTTCCCCATAGGCTGTGAGTACGTTCAAGGAAGGGCCTGTGCCTTGTTCATTTCTGAAGTGATGGCAACGTAATCAGCACTTAACAGATATTTGTAGAAAGAAATGAGTGCTGCGCAAAACATCTTTGTTTATATATTCTGACCTTATGGACTTTTTTGTTTTTATGGAATTGGATTCCAAAAGTGAGTTTGTTGGTTGAAGTCTCCCTATATTTTTAATTTTACTTTAGTATTATTTTTTTAATGTTTATTTATTTATTTTGAGAGAGAGCATGAGTGGGGGAGGAGCAGAGAGAGAGGAAGAGAGAGAATCTTAAGCAAGCTTCACTCTCAGCGCTCAGCACTCAATGCGGAGCCCGACACAGGGCTCAATCCCACGACCAGGAAATCATGACCTGTGCTGAAATCAAGGATGCTTAATTGACTGAGTCACCCAGGAGCCCCATTTTAATATATGTTGCTATATTGCTTTCCAAAAAAGTTAAAGCATTTTCTCCCGTATCTCCACCAGTAGTAGGTTTTATTGGTCTTCTAAATATTTGCTAGTTTAATAGTATAATTTTTATTTTCCTGGCTATTCATCAGTTTGAGTGTTTGCTGGTGATTTAGATTTGCTGTTCTGTGAATTAACTTTTTATATATTTTGCCTATTTTGCCACATAAAAGTTTGCATTTAAATCAATATATATATAAACAAGTATAAAGTCCTCTTTACCTAAAAATTCCAATTGCAGATATGTATCATACAGAAATATTTAATGTATAAACAAAAATATACATGTAAGTATCCTATTACATCCCATCTGCATAATATATGCATAAGCATCCCATCTACAAACATAAGAGCATTGTAGTAACAAAAGCTGAAGTTTTAAGAAAAGAAGGTAGTTTGATATATGGTGTTTTCTTATTATGGAACAAGAAGAAGCATTTTAAAAAATGAGGTAAATCATGTACTACATAAAGGATTTCAGCCTATTGTTAAATGAAAAAAGCAAGTTGTAGAAGAGGAATTGCATAGTACTACCCTACATTGTATATTTAGAAATGCACAAGTGGAAGAAACTGTTTGTCCTTAATCTTAGAAACAATGAGAAACTATTTTTTGACTCACGCTGCAACAAGCAGATAGCTACTATTGTAAAAGCTAGGTCACATTCCAAAAGATGCACTAAGGTTTGTTTTTTTGTTTTTGTTTTTTTTTTAATGTTTATTTATTTTTGAGAGAGAGAAAGAGACAGAGCACAGTGGGGGAGGGGCAGAGAGAGAGGGAGACACAGAATCCGAAGCAGGCTCCAGACTCTGAGCTGTCAGCACAGAGCCCCACGTGATGCTCAAACCCACAAGCCATGAGATCATGACCTGAGCCTTGGTCGGTCGCTCAACTGACTGAGCCACCCAGGCGCCCCTCACTGAGTTTTTATAATGTGGGAAATATATGACCAATTCGAGGTGGCAGAGAAAGAAACATAGGTAGAAAACTCAGTGAGTCAGTTCCTTGAGGGATCAATTAGTTGTGCAGTGACTAGCAAGAGGCACGATTAATTATTAATCTTATGTTTCTTTCTGTGACGACTTTCTGTATTATTTGACACGTTTCACAAACTCTGATATTGATAGCTAAAGATAGTTTACAGTTCAGATGGGTAAATTCTGTGTTTGTAGTGAAAACATTTAATAGAGTTCCTATCTTTTCAGATCCTCTCTGTTGTGTTTCCTAACTTAGATTTAGT
The DNA here is from genome assembly GCF_023721935.1 of Panthera uncia. Classification (NCBI taxonomy): domain Eukaryota; kingdom Metazoa; phylum Chordata; class Mammalia; order Carnivora; family Felidae; genus Panthera; species Panthera uncia. The sequence goes on along the minus strand of NW_026057580.1, from coordinate 75,915,625 downwards.
TTGTGATAAAAGTGTATCACAGAATTCCGTGTTACTTGAGATCATCATCTCAATATAATGAGTTGGCAAGTAAATTCTGTGTTTTGTTCCCTGGATCGTTAATGTTCTCTATCATTTAGCTTTCTTATCAGTTTATTGAAAGTACCTTAAGTTTAGCTCCGTGTGATTTGCTTCATAGGCCGTAAAGTTTTATTCCTATTTAAAGGAAGACACGCCTTTCTAATGTTTACATTTTGCCCTCTCGAAAAGATGACTTAACTATGTAGTTTCCACAACGTAAGTGTGTATGCGTATGCCTGCAAACATCTTTTTGTATGTAAACCCTTAGAAATGAGCACTGTATGGACATACAGCAAGCTCTTAACAGGCTTCTGTGCAGGGACAGGGAGAGAGAAAGGGGAAAAGGGATGCTTTGAGAGTTCACTTTTATTCTGAGTACTTCTATAATGTTTGATTTTTTTTTTTTAAGTGAAAATTGTTTCGTTGTTTGGTATTTGTGTAATGTTCAGAATGAAGAGAAAATAACTAGTAATTAGCAAAAATCAATGTTTTCTGTATCTCTCAGAACAATATTCAAGGAGATGACAACTTTTTGGAATCTAAGGATGCCCTTTAATTGTTGAGTAATTTTCTGGACAGTTATATGATAGTACTTATACATTTAGTATCTGTTTACAAAAGAAATAATTATCTTGGGGTGTGCCTGGGTGGCTCAGTCGGTTAAGCATCCGTCTCTTGATTTCAGCTCAGATCATGAGCTCATGGCACTGGGCTCTTCACTGGGTGTGGAGCCTGCTTTAGATTCTCTCTCTCTCACTCCCTCTGCCCCTCCCCGCAACAACAACAACAACAACAACAAAAAAAAAAAAAAAAAAAAAAAAAAAAGAAAGAAAAGAAAAGAAGAGAAGACACTACAAATCCATTTGTAGTTTTTAATCTGAAATACTATCTTGTCCATAGGGTTTCTCTCTGGTATCTCAACTCCCTTTCCTCTCATCAGTCTGGCAGATCCCAGCCTCGAGTGAGTTCACCTGCATGTCTCCCTGTGTGTACCACACCCCACATTATCGAGGTGTCCTGGAGAAATAACACGACTAGGCCATGGGTACTCTCCAACTCCGTGTCATTAGGCTGCAGTCCCTCACAGCTGTCCAGCAACCCTCCTGTGTTTCCCTAGTCACCTTCTCTTCTACTTGCCATAGTAAATACTTCATCCACTCACCTTCTTCTCAGACATCAGCCTCTAAATAACTCACTTCTCTGATCTAGTTTTAGTTTCAGTCTTCTAGGCTAGATCCTCAGCTCTCAGCGGGTAAGAGCTTGCCTGCTTTGCTCACAGTTACCTCTCAGGACCCAGCCTACTGCTAGAGTGGGCACTCAATAAATATTTAAGGAATGAGTAAATGAGTGAATGAATGATGCTTTATAACAAATAGATGAGGAGGGATATGATGAAGGTTTCTGGGCCCCTTTGAGGGACTAGTGCTTAATGACGTGGAGCTGGCCTTGCACGCGTGGCTGTGTGGTATTATCCTCCAGGGGACCGCAGTAGCGTGGGCGCACACAGGGAAACATAAAGATGAAGTCATTCAGGCTTGGGGATTTGCCAGGCTAATGAGGAGCAAGGGAGCTGAGACACGAGAGGGAGTGGTTAAAGTGAGGGACCATGGGATCTCTGCTGGGTAGGGAAGGAGTGAAGAGAGGAGGAGATAATAGGGGCAGATAGGACAAGGCTGATGTGAAGGCCTGGAATAGTCCTGATGGCCTGTGTGAAGACCAGCTAACTGAGAGCTGGAAGTGGAGGGTATTGTGGTTGGAGAGAAATTCTTGCCTAAGGGTTTCTGAGGTGAAGCAGTCCAGGGTGGTGGGTTGAGGGTGTGGCTGAGGTTGTATGGGGCTGAATGAACAGAGGGGTCAAAAAAAAAAAAAAAAAAGAGAGAGAGAGAGAGAGGCCTCCAGGACGCTGGATATATCACCATGTAGATGTTCCAGGTGAGGAGTAAGTCTGTTTATGGGGGAAAGTGCCACCGTTTACAATGACAGCAGGGGCTGTGAGACTCAAAACCACCTCGATGAGGTGGGTTGGAAGGGGATAAAGGAATTAAATACATAGAGATGTGAAGAAAAGAATTATTATGATGTAGGTGATGTTGACTGATACTTCAAGTTGGAGAAAAGACTTAAAAGAGAGGAGTAAATATTGAAGAGCAGTGAAAATTGCGTGTAATTATCGGTTGTTTAAAGCAAACAGCACATAAAACAAAAATTCCAGGAAGTTCAAATACATGTCTCATCATTTGTTATTACTTGAAGATAAAAACTTAAATCATATAAAAGTTTTCTGAACCTCTCAGAAAACATAGCATCATCTCAAGGGGCTCACTTCTAGAAGGAAAACTGTAATAACTTGCCAGTTCTAGTTCTGGTCAGGCATTCCTAGAATACCTTGGAGTGGATTTTAGTCTCACAGGGATCCCGCTTCCAGGGTATCAACAGGTCCTGACAAATAAAGCTCTTGAAAATGTTCTCTACTGCAATGCTCAGTCTGCAGACCTAGTTAATGACAGAAACACATCTACTTCATTTCTGGTACTTTGATTGCTGATAAACTTGGGCTTAAATACAAACAAAACTACTGTTCCTTCTCCTCTTAGAAAATGAAACTAAAAACAACTGCCTTGTCAAAGCATCTGTGTTCTATTATTACTAAATTTAAGGCAGTTTATCAAGTATACATGACATGCAGGATCTGAGTCCTTCCCTCACAGAGAGCAGTGCCTGAGGAGCAGGGACACAGCAAGAGAAAGGCTGTGGTGCTAACAACAAAGCAGCCTCCAGCATCCCCCAAATAGCTCGGTGTTGACTGTGGGCAAAGAGCTGAGAGCAACAGTGTGGGACCGAGTTGTCAGGGAAGGCCTCCAGGCATTACATAAATGCCCAAGGAGAGAGAAAGAATTCACACCAAGGAGGGAAATTATTTATGGCATTGCAAGGGTGAAAAGATTTTTTTTTTCAAGGTCCTGGTATCTCTGATACTGTATCCTAGTGTTTAGACATATGGAGTCACCATTGCCATTAAACTATTAAAATGTGGCAGAAGACTTGGAATCTCTTCAGAGCATGTTGTAGAAAGGCTGACACAACTCCAATTATGCCTTTGGTACAAGTATCATGTCAGATTGATGTCTGCAAAAGGAGGGGGATTTGGAAAACTGCATAATGGGTTCTTGTATTGTTTTTATCCTTTATTTGGTGCAGTCCACACTCACCATGCCATTAGTAGCTTCCACAAAACTCAACAAGGTCAAGGTCTGTACGAAGGACTTGCTAGCTCCTTTGATCCCTCATGAAAACCTCTTAAGACCTGGATTTGATTCAGAGGTCTAAGCAAAAGCCTTCCATGAAGCCGTGCCATGCCTTGTAACTAAACTTTAAGCATTTTCTCCTTCATTGTTCCTTTAGCAGAAATTATATCCCTGCTGCCCATCTATAAATTGTCCAAGCTGGAAAGGATGTTTTGTGTTTTTTCGTGTTATCTCACAGCCTGGGGAAAATTAACAGATAAAACAAGAAGTCAAAATGTAATAAGAGGGGCACTGTGCAGGATGGTGTGCATCTCTTTGGTATGAAGAAAAGACAGAGCACCCTTCATTTTCTTTTAGAGACTATTTGACCCATGGGCTTAACAAAAGCAGCAGAAGAAATGAGCCAAGAGTGGAAAAGAGTGTGTGTTGGTGATGTTGTTACTTAGCAACAGGAAGCTTCTGGCTGATGTTCTGAACTGAACAAAGGAAAGCAGCTATGACAGCATGGAATAAATGAATGGGGAGAAAATGAAAGGAAAGAAAGCAGATGCAGTGGTGGAAGAAGGCTAAGAGGGAAATGAGAAGTAAAGGAAAAGCATGGAAATGGATGTAGTAGTTACTTAAAAACCAGAATACTGTGAATAAAATCATTTGGGAAAAAAAATAAATGAAATAAAGATGGAAATAGCCATTAGAATAAGAAACCATCTGCAGGGGAAGCTGGTAGGCAACTAATTGGTGGAAGAAAATCCTCCCATGTATTGAACTCACAGTTCCTGGAATCTGAGTTTGAGGTCATGTAGGCTTGAGGCAAGGTGCCCAGAACAAAGTCCACACCACTGAGTCTGATTAGGCTACTCAGAAGATGAGCCAGGAGGTATGATAGCTCCAGGGATATTTTTTGGTAGCATGTTAGAATAGGTATGAACCCATAGAATAACCCTACAATAACTTTTAGGTTTTTAGACCACTACATCAGTTCTGACCCAAAAGGGCAACCCCAGGAGAATTGGAGAAACTTTAGATCTGGCAAGAAAACTCCTAGTTCCATCTCTGATTCTTTCAAAATCTTATTACAATGTCATAGCACAGAGCAGGCCAAAAAAGTATTTACTATGGATACATAAGCCTTGATGTAGTCCCAGGGCCTTTGACATGGCAGTTACATGACATCTTGTAGGCCTGGGTGTTTGTTTATATTACATGACCAGTAAACTTGTCTTCTACATTTGTTTCTTAAAAGGGCAACCATGCTTCCTAGCCCATCCTCCACATTTTTTGACCATTTACACTTGTAAGTCAAAATATCGTGAGCATTTCCTCCCAGTATATGTACATTTTTATTCATAAGCAATATACGTATACTATTCAATGATACGTGGGTCATTAGAATATGACAAGATAAAATTATATACATGTGGTTTTTTTTTGTTTTTTTTTTAAATTTTTTTTTCAACGTTTTTTATTTATTTTTGGGACAGAGAGAGAGACAGAGCATGAACGGGGGAGGGGCAGAGAGAGAGGGAGACACAGAATCGGAAACAGGCTCCAGGCTCTGAGCTGTCAGCACAGAGCCCAACGCGGGGCTCGAACTCACGGACCGTGAGATCATGACCTGGCTGAAGTCGGACGCTCAACCGACTGCGCCACCCAGGCGCCCCTATATACATGTGTTTTTAATTTTATTTAATTGCTTAAGGGTTTTATTTTGCTTGTTAATGGAAACTTCACCTCCTTATCCTTACCTTCATTTCCCCACTCTTCCTCTAGCCTACCTACCTACCAACCACAGGACATAACTTAGGAGGTAGCATGGAACAGGGACATTAGGTATTTGCAGTAAATAGAAGTGGAATGACATTTTTCCATTCCCTGCTCAGAGCTATCACCTCGTATTTTATAGGGATACATGGAATTACTTATGTTATCAACTCCCATTATTTATATTACCACCTTATCAACTCTATATGTTATTCATTAGCTACATATAAAATAGGACTAAGTTTTTAAGTTAATCCTCTTTCAAAAACACTTCTTTTATCTATAGCTTTTAATTTCTAGTTAAGCATGGCTAAACGACAATACACTTTTTGGTCTGCTTCTTTCTCAAATCTCACTAAACTGACAGTGAAAGGATAGGCCATGAAGAAGCAATGAAAATTATAAAAAGCTTGGTGTATCTATTACTGCATAAAAACTACCTCAAAACTTAGTGGCTTAATATAACACCATTTATTAGAAAACCATTCTTGGGTCAGCAATTTGTTCAAGGTGCGGTCCGGATGACTCATCTCTGCCCCCCATGGCGTCAAGTAGGCTTACTTGCAATTGCAATCAGTGGGCATTTAGCTGGGGTTAATAATTAGGGTGGCTTAGTTCTCCACATGGCTTCTCCAGCAGGAGAGCTCAGGCTTCCTCACGTATTGTTGAGATTCCAAAGAAGGCAAGAGCTGAAGCTGCAAAGGCTTCCTGGGGACTTGTTAGAAGTCATAGACATCACTTCTTCACTTCTGCAGCATTCTGTTGGTTAATGCAAGTAGCAAGGTGTAATAGACTCGGTTGTGTTCCTCTGAAACTCTTATGTTGAAGCCCTAACCCGCAATGTGACTGTATTTGGAGATGTACAGACTTTAAGAAAGTAGTTAAGAATAAATAAGGTGATAAGGGTGGGACCTTCATCCAATAGGACTAAGTGCCCTTCTAAGAAGAGGAAGCAATACCAGGGATATGCATGCACAGAGAAAAGGCCTCAGTGAGGAGGTGGCCTTCTACAAGCCATGGAGAGTGGTCTCACCTGATACCAATCCTGCCAATACTTTGACCTTGGACTTCCAGCCTCCAGAACTATGAGAAAATACTTTCCTATTGGATAAGCCACCCAGTCTATGGCATTTTGTTATGACAGCCTCAGAAGACTAATACACAAGCCCAGCCCAGATTTAAGGAGTAGAACATAGACTCCACCTCTTGATGAAAGGAGCTGTAAACAATTTTGTGACCATTTTTAATCCACCACATTTGGAAAATGTCAGCTTGTTTTAGAAAGTGTAAGTATATCAAGAGGAATACTTAGAGAAATGCACATACTATTCCTCCCTACCACCGCTAATTTTCTTTAAACAACTTTGTAACTGAAATTGCATCAACATTTTTTATCTAGGCAAATAAGAGGTAGTAACTTGGTAGGCATATATATAATTAGGTATAACTAGAAAATGATATCAAAGGCATAGAATTTCCACTAGAAAGCGGAAGCCACATTATGCCAAAGCAAAGCTATATATGGAGAATAAATATAGAGGAAAAAAATGCCTTTTCTAAGATTGAGCATTAAGCTTTAAATACTGTATTAAATTTATTCTTCTCTGACTACTGAGTGAAAATTTTTCATTTTCTATAGTTGTTGTACCATATCAATAGATGTTACATCATATGGACCTTTCTCCGTCCTTTTCTCTAATAAAAACCTCAATTTTATTCAGGTATTCAACCTATCCCTTTTATACAGAGGCACACTAATTAGATTGAGCCATCATGTTAATTCCTTTCCTCTATCCTAATGACCAGTTCAGAAATCCAATATTGAATGCTATTTTGTACATGCCATTTCCATGGTGACCATTATTGATGCAGAGAATGCAAATCACTCTGAATGGGAGGACTTATAATCCATGACTCTGAGATGGATGGTCTCTCTTCTACTGAACATAAACACTGTGATCTAGTGGCCACCTTAATAACTATGAGGACTGCTCACCTAAGGACAAAGGTAATACACTGAGGCTCCTGAATGTCACCTTCTGTCTAGAATTCTTGTGTTATGTAATAAGTGTTCTGACTCTTTAGGCCAGTTTCATACAGGATTTTTTTTTTGCCTGTAGCCAAAAGAATCCTTCGTATCTGATGATGCTGTTCCTGTTTAACCTGAGGAGTCCTAAATGATCTCACATGGAATGGTTTTACAAGGCAAGTCAGTTCTTTCCATACTCTACTCCATTGCCCCTCAAAATCGCCAGATCTGTAAGTAGATTGAGATCTCTGTATGCCTCACAAGATCCATTTTAAAGCAAATCTAAGAAGAGAAAACACACCCATCAGAGGAATTGAAAGACTGCTAATTTATGTTGGTAAAATATGGAGAATATGTGTGGAAATGGATTCTGAGAGTACCAGACTAAGGAAGGAAGAACACAATTATAGGTCAGATAGAATTTATCACTAGGGATGCAGTTATTGGAGATTCTGGATTTAATGTTCTAGCTCAAACAGTTGGAAGTTGTCTAAATTATTTGCTAAATTATCTCATGAGCTGTGCTCAACAGTAGCCCATTCTAAATGAACCTGTGATACTAGAAATTTCTTATTAAAGGGGAAGAAATCCAGAAGTTTTATGGAGATATAGATATTGGGTAGATTATCTCCTGTGAATTGTTCACCTATTCCCTGTTTCCTTCTTCTAGGGGGAGGAAGAAATGACCAGAAAACATTTCCCATACCAGGGGCTTGAGAATTGTATAGGTGTATGCAAGATCCCACTTCTTAAAAAGCACTTTGGTGGCTCTTCATATGCTGGGGTAAGAAGAAAATACTCTGCGTTTGAAAAGCACTCCTGATTTCAAATTGGAATGCTAAGATGGAAGAGGGCAAGTAGTGGCACTTACTGTCAAAGTCAAGGTGGGCATGCTGACCATAATAACAATAGAGCTGGCATGGTGTTCAAAATGATACAACTCTCAAAAGTTTCTGCAAGTTTTTTATATGTAAGAGACTCACAGTGATCAAAAGAGATGATAAGTTAGGGTTCTAATTCATTTGTATAATGGAAAATACTCCAGGGTTAGTGGTTACAGTTCTAGTGATGTGTTCTTGAACTCAGTAGTTCTGGTGGTGGCCTTTGGACACCTGCCTCTCCAATCTTTACAGTGATTTTGTAAGCACCTAATCTCCTGTCTTAAAACTCTTAAAGTACCTAGAGTGGTACAGTGCACATAACACTCACTGATGCATTCCACTAGAGCTCTAAACTCTTGCCATGATTCTTTCTTCAGTTTCTGGGTGTATTATTGGGATAGATACTCTCAGAAAATGGCAGAATTCCAACATTGACTTCTGATCTATTGATTAGAAGCTACCAAAGATATTATGGTAGGAATAGTTTAGTGAAAGCTCAGGAGCTCAACCTCCCAGACCTCAATTAAAAAAAAAAAATTACTGAGGGGCACCCAGGTGGCTCAGTCGGTTGAGCATCTGACTTTGGCTCTGGTCATGATCTCGTGGTTTGTGGGTTCGAGCCCTGTGTCGTGCTCTGTGATGGCAACTTGGAGCCTAGAGCCTGCTTCAAATTCTGTGTCTCCCTCTCCCTGCCCCTCCCCCTTCACGCTCTGTCTCTCTCTCTCCCTCTCAAAAATAAATCAAACATTAAAAAACAATTAAAAATACTGTAATTTTTTAACTGCCTCTTTAAGAAAATGCTGAGATGAGGCTACTGTATTTCCTATCATATCCCCACTTTGGGCCAGTGCAAAACATGGGAGAATTTTGGGGTGCCTGGCTGGCTAGTTGATAGAGTGTGCAACACTTGATCTTGAGGTTAGAAGTTGGAGCCCCATGTTAGGTGTAGAGATTACTTCAAAAAAGGAGGTGGGAGAGTTTTGAGAATCCAGGGGATTACTATAGGCTGAGTCAAGTAGTAACTACAAGTACATATGATCTTCCATGTGTAGTTGCTTTATTGCAGCAAATCAACATATGCTGTGGCATACTGACTGCAGCTTTTATCTGGACAAATCTTCTTCTCCGTTCCAACACAGAGAATACCAGAAGTAGTTTGATTTCGCCTAAAGTGGCAGAAATAGATTTTCAAATCAAGATTATCTTAATTCTCTATTCTATGTGCCATAAATGAGTCTACAAGAATTAGGTTGTCTAACCATCCCCAGGGCTAAATTTGTGATAATACGCTGATGAGTTCCAGAGAGCAGAAAGTGCTGGTATCTTAGACTAAAAGTAGGCATGCCAGACGGTGGGAAATAAATCATATGTTAATACAGTGAAGTTTCTTGGGATCTGTTTTGTGTGGCATGTGAGTTTATCCTCTCCAATGTCAAGGACAATTTGTTTTCTACATCTAGAAAAAAGTGCTGTGATTAATGGTGCTGTTTAGATTTTAGAAGCAGCATATATCACATTTTGTGTGTCCTTCAGCTCTTTCCTGAGACACCTGAAAGGCTGTCAGCTTTGAGTAGAGCCCAAAGGAAAATTCTCCATGTGGTCCAGGCTGCAGCTTTTCCATATGGGCTTGTAAGATCCAGTGAGGTTAGTGGTCATTAAAAATCAATTGAAGTCTGTGGTGTGGAAAGATTTAATGCAAGATTCACAGCAGAAAGATCACAGTTTTAGGACAACGCTATACCTCCTTCAGTGAATAACCATTCTTCTTTGGAGGAATAGTACTTCGCTTGCTATTGGGCCAGCCATATACCTGGGCCATAAAAACCAGGTACTTATGAAATATAAGCTACCTATCATGAACTGAGTGTTATCTGATCTACTCAGCTATAAAGTCAAACATATCCAAGTGGAAATAGTATGTGGGTGAGTGCATCTTAGCAGATCCTGAAAGCTCCAGTCTCACACACTGATATCTTCCTGTTATGCCTACTCATGCCACACTGCCACCTCTCTACCAACCAACCCACAGAATCATGAACAGTTAACTCTCTATTATGAGTTAACTGAAGAAAAAGAAAAAGAGAGCATAGTTTACAGATGGCTTTGCATAATAAGCTGGAACCATTTCAAATGGATTGCTGAGTCCTACTCAGTCCCACTGAAGTGAAGGTGGAAAATTTTACCAGTAGGTACAACTTTGAGAGGTATGACATCTTTGTTTTTTTCCCTGGAAAGAGAGATAAGTTAATAGGCAGTAACAGATGATTTAGTCAGATTGACATGGACATGAAAAGAGTAAGAAGGCCAGAGGACTAGTGACAAAAAGGCTTGGGAAGAAGCATGTAGGTGGGTCTCATAAAATGGGCCCATGTGTAAAGATAGTTAGGTTCCATATACATGTCCATAATATTGACTGACAGCCCAATATCCATTCTTGTGAATAAAACTTCAATTTTATACAGGTACCCAGGCTCCTGCATGTGACTTTATACTCCAAGGAAGGCTGGTCACATTTACACCCAGCAGGTGAATCAATTAATCTAGCCAATCACAGTTATCTAATCTCCTTACGAGTGGTTGGCTTATGAGAGGCCACGTGACCCAATTTTGGCCAATAAGACATTGCAGGAAGTCTGCTGGGGGGTTCGTTCTGTGCTAGTTTCTTCATCTATTAAAAAGAAAATAAGGGGTACCTTGGTAGCTCAGTTGGTTGAACATCCGACTCTTTATTTTGAGTCAAGTTGTGATCCTGGGGTTGTGGGATGGAGCCCCACTTCCAGCTCTGTGCCAACAGCATGGAGCCTGCTTGGTACTCTCTCTCTCTCTCTCTCTCTCTCTCTCTCTCTCTCTCTGTCTCTGCCCCTTTCCCCTGTTCACACTCTCAATATACAGGTAGATAGATAGATAGATAGATAGAAAGAAAATAAGATAGTCCCTTCATCTGCCTCACTTGGAAATGGGAGTTAGCCTTACAAATAAGGAAAGAGAGGGGTGCCTGGGTGGCTCAGTCGGTTAAGCATCCAACTTTGGCTCAGGTCATGATCTCCCGGTTCGCAGGTTCAAGCCCCGCATCAGACTCTGTGCTGACAGCTCAGAGCCTGGAGCCTGCTTCAGATTCTCTCTCTCTCCCTCTCTCTCTCTCTCTCTCTCTCTCTCTCTCTCTGCCTCCACTGCTCACACTCTGTCTCTCTCTCTCAAAAATAAATAAAAACTTTTTAAAGAATTTTAAAAATAAGGAAAGAGAGGGTTGCGCTTGTGCTTGTATTGGTTGTAGCAACAACATCTGGTTTACAAGATAGCATTGCTAACTGCATCAGTGGTAGTACAGAAAGTATGGTGTTGACAGTGGCAACTGTGCAAGCTGTAATAGCTGACACTAAGTGGCAGCAGCACCCATGTCCTCACAGGACTAGTTTCGTGTTAGATTCTGGTTGTATCCCCGGCTGCATGGCTTCTGAACTGGATTGCTCTCCTGGATAGTTTTTTTGTTTTGTTTTGTTTTGTTTTGTTTTGTTTTGTTTTGTTTTTAACGTTTATTCATTTTTTGAGGGGAAGGAGGGGAGGAGAGAGAGGGAGACACAGAATCTGAAGCAGGCTCCAGGCTCTGAGCTGTCAGCACAGAGCCTGATGTGGGTGGGGCTCAAACTCACAAACCTCGAGATCAGGACCTGAGCTGAAGTCAGACACTTCAACTGACTGAGCCACCCAGGAAGCCCTCTCTCCTGGACAATTTTTGAGCTAACCAATAAGCCTTTCAATAAATCCTTTTTCTGCCCAAACCAGTCATAGTCCATTTCTATTGTTTGCCGTGAGGTTCCCTGGCAGATATAGATCTTCTGGATCAAATGATCTTTGAGATATTGGTCCAAAAGAAAAGCATTTTTACAGCACTATCATTGTTTTCAGAGTTGAGTGTTTCCTTGCAAGTTTTACTTTTTGATGTTATTAAAAGTTAGGAAAGGGGCGCCTGGGTGGCTCAGTCGGTTAAGCGTCCGACTTCGGCTCAGGTCATGATCTCGCGGTTCGTGAGTTCAAGCCCCGCGTCAGGCTCTGTGCTGATGGCTCAGAGCCTGGAGCCTGTTTCAGATTCTGTGTCTCCCTCTCTCTCTGACCCTCCCCCATTCATGCTCTGTCTCTCTCTGTCTCAAAAATAAATAAACGTTAAAAAAAAAAAAAGTTAGGAAAGACAAATGTTCATCCACCTACAGTAGTATTGTCTGGATCAATCTCCAGCTTGTACAAATAACTAAGGAGTAAAACATGGAAATTTTAAAAATTTATTTAAAATTAATAATGGACTAAATGAAAAATATGAAATTGGAAATGGAAAATAAAGGCAATACCTTACATAGAAGTTTTGGTGCTAGCTTTTACTTATTACTGCTCCTGAAACAAATAGGCAGAACTTTAACTCTCACAGAGACTTTTAAAATGTATCATCAGACTATCCTTTTTCATGAACTGTATGTTGTAGTTTCACCAATTTTTCAAACTATCCTGAATTCTCTGCTTTCCTTCCATCTCATCTCAACAATTTGGGCCACATGATTCCTACCTTCACAATCTTTGTATGTCTATACCTTCAGGCCAATGCTAATCAGAGGTAAGAAGAATTTAAATAGCCCCAGCCTCACATTTTGGCTTACTATATGCCAGCCATGCTTCTTGGCATTAAAGATGCTTCAGCATCCCAAAGATACAAATTTCAAGTTTTAGTAGGACTTCCTTTCTAATGATTTCTCTCCTTGCCTGCCAGCAAAAATCCCTCATGCCCTCTTCTGTCAATACATCTATACTTTGTTTCATTTCCTCTGTACTGGCCTAGCTCACTGCCATCTGTGCCCCAAGTATGGAAGTGTAGTGGGAAGTCTCAGTAAATCTATTAGATGAAAAGAAGTTGGGCATTGTTGCTTTTTCCATTTGAGAGATTAATATTTTTATTTACTTCAGATGTATTATCTTATACTTTTGTAAGACCCAGATGTTTCAAATTGTCAATGAGGGTGAGTCTTTTCTTGTTGGGGTGGGACGGGCGGGGAGGTTTTTTTTTTGTTTTTGTTTTTGTTTTATGTTTATTTATTTTTGAGACAGAGAGAGACAGAGCATGAACGGGGGAGGGTCAGAGAGAGGGAGACACAGAATCTGAAACAGGCTCCAGGCTCCGAGCAGTCAGCACAGAGCCCGACGTGGGGCTCGAACTCACGGACTGCGAGATCATGACCTGAGCTGAAGTCGGCGCTCAACCGACAGAGCCACCCAGGCGCCCCGGGGAGGTTGTTTTTTATAGTTGCAATGCTTAGCTCTGAACTCTGTCCTTGGGGGACTCTTTTAATGGCTATATCACCTGCTGGCTTTGGGAGCAAAGGCTGATTGCTTTCAATGCTTTGTCCCATATATGGGTACATGCCTCTTCCTTGGACACCATTTAGTTCAACTGAGATACTTAATACCCAAATTGAACTTCACAAAAGGCTAGAATATAATGAAATGGCAATTACTAAGAGTAGGACCATAAGAGTAAATAATATAACATACATCGTATAACTTACTCATCTTCAGCTTTTAACGCATTATAGGGCTTTTTCCTTTCTGTTTTGTGTTCTGTTTCTGCAAGCCCATATCCCCAAATAGCTGGCCTTGTCACTCTTAAGACCCAGAAAGGGATGGGAACTTCCATTTACCTTACGCCCATCATCTCAGCTCTGGATTTCTACTTGAGGGCCTCCGTCCCCGGATATTTGATCCTGGTAATAACCACAGGCTTTATGAAGGAAGAAAAGACATCTCCAGTGGCATAGCCTAACCCTACCAGTCCTATCCTGAGCACACATATCAGGCATTAGTCAGGCCTCTTTCAACTGCAGGTGACAAAAATTTATCTTAAACTTGCTTAATAAAAATACATAATTCTTTGGCAAAGATAATTGAAAAGACAGATCTTGCTTTTTCAGGCAGGGCCGAACAAGGAAGTTCAAATGACTGTCATCTGTCTTTCGTCATTTGACAGAGCTTTTCACGTGCTTTCTCTTTTTCTCTATCTCAGTCTTACTCTTGCTTAGAACTCTCCCCCACCGTCTATTCTTCTTTGTTTTCCTTTCCTTTAAGTCCATCTCCAAGGAAAATTGCCCACACTTTAGTAAAAATGGCATTAGCAACTTTAGATCTACCTTAAACTACAGCAGTCCCAATGAAAAGAGAATGATGCAATCCCTGCCTTTTGGTGTGGGTCCATCAAAATCTTAAGAGATGGCTCTGATTGGCCCAGTGTGGCTCTCTGAACCAATCCTGTAACTGGCAGATGGAGGCTCTGATTGGCCAGCCTAGATAATGTAACTATTCCTGTGGAAGGAGTGCCCTGTGGTTGGCAGTTTTATTAGGAGCAGAGTGGTATTTTCCTAAAGGAAAAACCTCAAGGCATTCAAAAAGTGACAGATCCAGATACACTATGGTAGTCCCAATATTCGTTCTAGAGATGTAGGTATATAACAGCAAGAGATTATTAGAGTCATAGTAAGATAAATTTGCTATGGTCTGCAGGTCAGACACAGAAAAAATTGTGAATTATTAATTATAAAACTGGTTCAGTCATAAGCAATCTGAAACATTACATCACCAGAGTTGTGGAGAATGGTCTCCAAAGTATTAGACAAGTCTAAATCCCATATAAGATCAAATGCCATATAAGGCATATCCAGAATTTAACATGAAATATTTTTGAACTTTAAATTTAATGAATTTACTTTAATTAATAATTTAAAAATATATATAAGTTATAGACCCAATTTGGCTTTCCCTGAAAGCACAGGCTGAGACAAAGACTTGGCTGCAGATCATATGTTAAGGAAGTAATTCTAGGAAACAGGGAGAGTGAGACAAGAGAAGAAAAATTCAATATAAGGGTGTGTTATTTAAGTCTCTGCTGAAGGCACAAGGACTCAGTTTGGCTGAAACTTTTGGGAAGTATGAATTTTTTTCAGAACTTTCTATCTGAGGGAAGTGAGGATGAAATATGGTTCCCACATTGGCTAATGGCTGACATTTACCCTGGGGAGTATTAGCATAGCTCACTTCAGGGCTGTGTTTATACATAAGACCAGTGGCTCCAAGGCATGGAAGAGGTACAAGACCGAAAGTGGAATAATTCTATACCTGCTTGAGTTAGGATCTTGTCAACAGAAGGTGAACCTTAACACTTAATAGCTAAAAACAGAGATGGGCCAAGGGAATGGGAATGGGGCTCCAAAGTATCTGCTATATAAAATAAACATATGTGAAGACCAAATATGGTACATACATGGTTTGCCAGTATTTGATTTTCAGTCCATTGGTTTAGAAATTCACAAACTAGGGGCACCTGGGTGGCTCAGTTGGTTGAGCATCTGACTTCAGCTCAGGTCATAATCTCATGCTTCCTGAGTTCGAGCCCTGTGTCGGGCTCCCTGCAGTCAGCTCAGAACCTGCTTAGAATCTTCTGTCTCCCTCCCTCTCTCTCTCTCTCTCTCTCTCAAAAATAAATAAATAAACAAATAAATAAATAAACATTAAAAAAAAAAAAAGAAATTCACAAACTAGGGGTGCCTGACTGGCTCAGTCACAGGAGTGTGTGACTCTTGATCTCAGGGTTGTGAGTTCAAGCCCCACATTGGCTGTAGAGATTAAATAAATAAAACTTAAAAAAAAAGGAATTCACAAACTAAATTCATATCATGATCTAGCCAACGTCTCAGAAACTGTAGAGATCAAATAATAAGAGGGCCAAGTTTTGCTTCTTATTTATGTGTTAATTCAACCTATTTAATGGATGTTTGCCACATGCAACATGCTGGAGATATATCCAAGAACAAGATAAACAAAGTACCTGCCTCACGGAGCTTGCATTCTGGTTAGGAGACAGTCAACAAACGAGTAAGGTAATTTTAGATTATTGGGTTACAGGTGCTGGTGAAAAATGAAACAGCAGAAGCTAATAGTGAGAGAGAGAAATATGGCTGCTATAGCAGATAGGGTGGTCATAGAAGGATTTTCTACATGAATGACATTTGAGGAGAAACCTGAATGAGAAGGGGCAAGCCAAATGAAGGTCTGGGAGGAACATTCTAGGCAAGATGAACAGTTTATGTAAGAGCTTGGAAGGCAGCAGGAGCTCTTATGTTTGAGGAGCAACAGGAGCAACACTGGTGAAGTCAAGAGTGAGGGAAGTAGGAAGAGATGAGGTGAAACATGTCAGCAGAGGTCAGGTCAGGCAGCGCCCTGCTAGCTATGGCAAGGGGGTAAGGCTTCATTCTTCGTGAGATGGAAGTCACCAGAAAATCTTGATCAGAGAAGGAATGAGATCTGATTTTCAATTTTACAAAATCCACTCTGGTTGCTGTGTGCAGAGTGTTCATGGGCAATTGTATTCCCTGTATTCATGGAACACAACAAACCTGGATATCTGTGTTTTCCATGAACAAGTGACTCTCAGTCACGTTTTGTTTAAAACACATAATAGGTTTCCACACAAAGTCTTACACACAACTGTTCTTATTAGCATTACTCATAATAGCTGAAAAGTGGAAACAACTCAAGTGTCCATTAACTGAGGAGTTGAAAAACAAAATGTGTTATTTTCAAGCATATATCCATACAATGGAAAGCCATTTAACAATAAAAAGAAATATTGATGCCTGCTACAACATGAACGTCAAAATCCTCAAGCTAAGAATTCAGACCCAGAAAACCACATATTACAAGATTCTATTTATATGAAATGTCCAGAAAAAGCAGATCTATATATAGAGAAAGCAGATTACTGATTGCCTGAGGCTGGGAATGGGAACAGAGATTAACTGCAAAGGAGCAGGAGGGACCGGAATGGAGTGATGGGAATGTGGCCGTGATGGTTGCACAACATGTGAAATCTACTGGAAATCACTGAATTGCATACTTAAAACAGGTGGATTTCAAGGCATGTAAATTATACCTCAATGAAGTTGCTTCTTAAAATATATAGTTATTTCTAAATTGAGAATATATTATCCTCAGATCATATAGACCCCAGGTCTCCACAGACATTGGACTGGCTGACAGACTTCCCCCACCCCCTCGATGCCCCGCCCCACCTCGGAACTCCCCTTGCTTTAGACAGCAAGTGGCCCTGGTCCCCAGTGGTCTGCTTTGCGAGTCAATTGAGTTAATGTTTCTTCCAATCCAACTTTCCTCCCTCTTAGGAGATGGTCCCCATTTTCCAAACATTCCCTATTTCTCTGATTTTCAGAACTTGCAGGTTGGTCTCTTCCTCTGTAAGAAATCTCTTTATCATCTTCTGCCCACTTATTTCTTTCTCTCAGTTTTTGGCAACTGTTTTAAGAAACTTTATTTTCAGGGGCACCTGGGTGGCTCAGTCGGTTAAGCGTCTGACTCTTGGTTTCTTTTGGCTCAGGTCCTGATCACACAGTCGTGGGTCATGAAGTAGAGCCCCGCCTCAGGGCTTGTGCTGGGCATGGAGCTTGTTTGGGATCCTCCCTCTCTCTCTGCACCTCCCTCTCTCTCCCTGTTTTCTTTACTGTCACCATCACTCTTTCTCTGTATTTGTTCCATGACCTGAGCCAAAGTTAGATGCTTAACTGACTGAGCCACCCAGGCACCCCTCCTGTTATATTCTTAAAGGCAAAAGGACAATCATAGATGTAGCTAAGTAAAACTAAATTTCCCTGTCAGTGGAACAGAAGACAGATTCTTCATTTTTGGATCTTCCTATCACATGAAATATACAATTCTGGGAATAATATTAGTAGTCTCAATTGTCAGAGTTCACTTCTTGGTTATGAATATCTAAAAGAGTGAAATTCTGGGGCGCCTGGGTGGCGCAGTCGGTTGGGCGTCCAACTTCAGCTCAGGTCATGATCTCGCGGTCTGTGAGTTCGAGCCCCGCGTCGGGCTCTGGGCTGACAGCTCAGAGCCTGGAGCCTGTTTCGGATTCTGTGTCTCCCTCTCTCTCTGACCCTCCCCTGCTCATGCTCTGTCTCTCTCTGTCTCAAAAATAAATAAATGTTAAAAAATAAAAATAAATAAATAAATAAACAAATAAATAAATAAAAGAGTGAGATTCTAAATTCCTTTAAAATTCAGCTTACAGGAAACAATCAGGACTGCAGATCATAATGCCCTGTTATGTGAGATTATGAAATAAGGTTACTATTATGTCTTGCCCTAAGGGAGGTGGATATAGACAGACATGTCAAGGCAGAGTGCATTCAGGGGCGTAAAGAAGCTGTTCAGCCCTATTGGGAGAAGTGTAGGAAGAAACAATGCTGAGCTTTCATTTCCTGTGGGTTGCTCATAATTTATGAGATTTCTTTGCATCTTCAAATATCTTTAAGCCTTCCATATACTTGTTAAGCCACAATAATGAAATCTAAGATCATAAACAACAAAATCTCCATTTAAGTGTGGGGTGGAATTTTCTAATGCAACCTAGGGGGAGAGTATCTCAGCAAAACAAGTTTGGTTTTATATTTTCATTTATGACTGCTAATTTTAAAATAGGCTGCTATAGAAAAGGGTGTGAGTTTGTTTTAGCCTGGTCTCCATTTCCTGTGTAAATCCTTTGGATGGGTGTTGAGTATAGATATGAAATTACTGGAAAAAAAAACAATCAAAGAGAAAATATTATTACAAAAATTAAACATGAATTTTCCACGAAGTTATTTTGAAAGGAAAATCAGTTTGGCAAGGCAAAAAAGGACTTTGGCAAAATAGGTGGCCCTCACCCTCTAGGCTCCCTGAGTAAAAAAAAAAAAAGGCCCAGTTCTTTGGAAGGATCATTCCCAAAGGTAAGTAGGCTATGATCCAACAAATACCTTTTTACCCCACAGGTTGAAGTCTGTAAGAACCATATGATTAAGTTTAGGGCTTTTACTCAGTTGGCCATGCTTTTGAATCTTGCCCTTTAATTTACTATATGCTTTACAAAATTTGGTAGCTGTAGTAGACAGTTACACCCGGGTGCTAATCACCTCTTTCAGTAAGAAAAAGCATTGAAATTTACGAATGGGCATTGACCTGTCACTATCTGTTGATGAGAACATTGTGATCTTTGTCAAACCATGCTACAAATGCACCCAGATGTGGCACTGATTTTCCAACATTACTGCTGGAGTTGGGAAGGGAGACAGATGAGTGGGTGCAGTGTACCTTGGGGAATATTACTCTTCATGCCCACTTGGGCCAAGTGACTCCTTGCAAAGCAGCCAATAAAAAATTTAAAAATTAAGTTTTCATATAGAAATGTATATGGTTCATATCTTTCCATATAGGCGTTTAAAGGTGGGGGGTGGGGAATGAATTCCCACCAGCTTGGCATGAAAAAGATTGGCTTCTTCTCCAAACATTGCTTTGGAAGTCTTCCCAAAATGAAGTTGTCCAAATTGCTGTAATCCTAAACAGTAAAAACATTGCACTAAATTTATTTTTTATATTCAATTAAATTTAAGTTTTTAATGTTTTATTTTTATTTTTGAGAGAGAGCATGAGTGGGGGAGGTGCAGACAAAGAGGGAGACAGAAGACCTGAAGCGGGCTCCATGTGCTGGCCATGGCAACCTGATACAGGGCTCAAACCCACAAACTGAGAGATCATGATCAAGCAGACGTTGGATGCTCAACCAACTGAGCCACCCAGGCACCCCATTAATGTACTATATTTAAATGTAACTATCAGATTTTTCTAACCATAGTATAAGAACCCATAAAATCATCTTGTCTAGGATCTTCAGAAAAATGCACACCTTTGTAATTTAGGATGGATCACTCCTTGGAGGCCTCCAGGAGCTCCACAATTTCTCTTAGTAGCAACTATAAGATTCCAACTGCCTTAATCTTCATGCCTGATAAAATCTTGTACCTTTTCAAATTTGGGCCATAGCTCCCTATTGGGCATTGTTCGGGTTCCTTGTCCTTACTGTGGTTATCATTACCACTCTTGAAATTCAAGAAAGACACCCAAGTTCTAGAAACATTTCCAATTTGGATCTGTGAATTCCAAAAGTAATATTTTAGTATTGAGTATCTGATATTCAAGAGCAAAAATTTAGAGAAGGCTTAAAATGTGTGTGTGTGTGTGTGTGTGTGTGTGTGTGTGTATTTCAAGAGTAGGAGGACTTAACTTTTGGACACATTATTATTTGAAGCTTCACTCACCTCTACCTGAAGCACAAACCAAAGAAATGTGAACAACTTAGTGGTAGAGGGGACACTTCTGTGCCTTGTGCTTAACACTTCTTTTTGGAATTAAACTGTGGACTCTTGGAGGTAAAGCCCATATTTCACATACAGAGAGTCTGTGTTTCTGAATCCCAGCACCTAGTATAACCCTAGTACATAAAGTACTAAAAACGTGATTGGCAAATAAATCAACAAATTAGTAAGCACGTATTTACAAACTACTGTGACTACGAAATATAAGGTCTTATTAATAAGGTCAGTTTATGATATTTAGTTTGAATAAACAGCTGCTTGGATTTCAAAAGCAACCACATTTTCAATTTCTTTGATTGTGTTTTTCTGAGATGAATAATTTTGAAATGAATATTAATGTGGGTGGAAGCATCTCAAGTTTGCAGGAAAGTTTCGCAGGGATATAAGTACTATTAAAATGAAAATCAGGGGGCCTGGGTGACTCAGTCGGTTAAGCATCTGACTTTGGCTCAGGTCATGGTCTCACAGTTCATGAGTTAGAGTCCCACATCAGGTGAGCTCAAGCCCACTTTGGGTGAGCTCGTGCCCTGCTTCGGGTGAACCCAAGCCCCGCTTTGGGTGAGCCCTGCTTCTCTCTCTCTGCCCCTCATAAGATTCTCTCTCTCTGCCCTTGCTCACTTGCTTCCTCTCTCTCTCTCTCAAAAAAAAAAAAAAAGGAAAATCGCAAAAATTTAAATAGTCAGTGGGAGAAAATAGAACAACTTCAACAAAAAGATTTTGAAATCTTTTTTCTTGAAAATATTAACATTAGATCTGTTTATATTAATCATGGACATGCTGGGGGTTTTTTCACCCCAGATCCCTGATAATTAGTATTGTCTTGTCCAATTCCTTTCTTCCCAAACTTTCTTTCTCTATCTTAGGATTCTATAGATGTATCCAAGAGTACTTGGACACCATACACTCTAAATAAAAACATAGCACAGTTCCTTATAAAAATGTGCTTCTGTTTGTTGTATGTGTTCTTTTTCATTTCGACATTTGACTTGTAGAAATCCACATCTTTAAATGATCATGACTGCATTCAATATTAAGGTCAACAACTGTACTTTTCTATGTTGAATTCCTGGGAAGTAAGTTTCCTATGTTGAATTTCTTGGCAACCAAGTGAAGGTTCTTTATAAACTGGACTAAATAGCTCTTATTTACTGTCAGTCCAGAATTTAGTTCTCCAAGTAAATGTCATACGCACAATAGTCCTGTTGTGGATTCAGAACCAAGTACCATTTCAACAATAGCAACCCCTCCTCATCAGTCCATGTTCTGTAGACATCTAGTTCCAGCCAGGCACTGGAGAGACACCTAAGAATGTTTTTAATAGTTCTGTTAGGCCATAAATTCTGACAGATTCCCAGATGCTTAGAACTAAATTACTTTCCTGCCTACCTGCTACCTATGTTATGCACGTCAGGTCCACGACTCCACCTCGAATCTAATGCATAATCTGAAATGCCGGCAGAGGTTGGTCACCAGTAGTGTAATTTTGAGGAGTTATTTTCTTTTTTCCTACATTTTCCAAATATTTTTCAAAGAGCTTGTGTTGTTTTGTAATTAGAAAATAAACTTTGTTTAGAAAAAAACAAAAGCAATTCCAAGGATAGATATCAAGATATTTTGTATACAGGAAAAGATTCTTTTTTAAAATTATTATTATTATTTCCGGCTGCCAGTGAAATTTCTGCTCTGATATTCTGGCAGACTATGAAACCATCTCAGAAAGAATTTAGCTTCTTAGTATAAATATAGAGACATCCTCTTTTTCTACAAGGTCGAAAAGGTTGTCCACGTCTCTCTCCATTCAGCTCCAGGGTAGTTCAGAGTATGTTTGATTTCAAAACATGTAGACGGAGAGGTAAGTCAGCAGCTTGCCGACCACATCAGGTCCAAATGCCTGTTCTGTTTGGTGACTACATGATTTAAACATTGAAGTTGAACACCCCTTGCATGAACATTTTATTCCCCAGAGGCTCACCACATATTTAGGTAAGCTGCCTGGCACCTGAGGCATTTGAATTTAACACCTTTAGTTTAGCATTTAGTAGACTGAGAAATAATGGCACTGAGACATGTTAGACAAAGCAATAGTTGTGCTAATGACATCATTCTGCTTTTCATTTTGCATATGGGAAAAACTAATTTCAGAACTAAGGAATTACATTTAATTCAGTGTCTACAGTCACATGCGTCTTGTATAACCTTATAATTTTATCCCCTTCATCTTCCTCTGTTTAATCTGTTTTGCACACATTTCCTGGTTAATATTCCTAGAGCTTAACTTTACCCATGTATTTATTGTTTATTCATTCATTCCTTCTTTGCTGTGTGCCGGGAAACAAAAAATGGATAGGAAGCTCACAGTTTCACATCCCCTGAAGGGGATCAGATGTGTAAATTAAAAGTAACAGGATTGCCATGGTAGGAACAGAGTTCTATAGAACCACAGAGAATGAAGATTGTGATAATGCCTGAAAAGTTTTCCAAAGGTGGCAATTGAGCTAAGTCTTGAAAGAAGTGGACATTCAGCTGATGAGCAACTTAGATAAAGGCATTTGAAGCCAAAGGAAGAGCAAACCCAAGGCACAAGTTCAAGGGAAGGCCTGGGAGATTCAAGGAATTGCAGTTAGTTTGGTTTGACTGGAGCACAGGGAGTAAGGAATAGGGAGAAAGGAAATACGCATTATTCATTCATTTCATGATTCATTTGATAAATTGTTTAATGACTTACTATGTGTCAAGCATTGATTATACAACAGTGATTTATATAGACAAAGCATTTGTTGCACAGAGATGACAGTCTAATAAAATACACAGAGAAGAGGCAATAAGATACAGTGTAGTAAGTGTTATGACAAAGTGAATACTGGAGGTCAAGGAAGCACAGAAGGATGTGCAGAGGTAGACAACAGTATGGTAGATTTTCTGATGTGCTGCTTGTTCCCCTTCATGTGTAAAGTATTTTTTCTGGGAGTGCTGCTAGAAGACAACCCTCAAATTGTAGCATTGCTCAAGGTTATATTTCCTTCCAGGAACATCCTGCATCCAGTCCTTGATCAATGTGTTATATAAAGCTCTTCCCCCCTCCCCCAAACTTGGAACATTCTGAAGGGTCATTTCAGCTACAGAGCTCCCTGTGGGGTAGGTTGAGAGGCCTTTCTGAGACTGCAGAAAAGCTCAACTCTTCCGTCTGCCTACTCCGGTCTCCCTCCCTTCCCTTCCCTTCCATGAGTAGTGACCCACAAGGAATTCTCTAGTAAGTGTCCTGAACACTAGTCTCTGTTTCACACACAGTCATCTTTCCTGAACAGATTATGAAGTGTTATTGAATGCCATTTTAACTAACTTGGATTTTGTGTTAATATCAGTTGGATACACAAAGACCTTTTACCAAGGAAATAACATGATCATGTGTGTAAGTTAAAAGGGTACAAAACAGAAGAGAGATTAGTTAGAAATATCTTTAAAAAATGTAAGCAATAAATGTTTAAAATCTGAATAAAGACAATGACTATGGAGTAGAGAGAATGAAATGGATGTAAGAGGTATTCACTGGCAATATTGGCAGGATTTGGTGATTGATTACAGGTGGCAGACAAAGTAAATGTTCTGCAAGATCTCCCAGGGTCTTTGGCTTGGGAAAAAGAATAAATTTTGGTGCCATTAATCAAGGTGGAAAATATAGTTGAATAAACAAGACCCTTAGTGAATATGATCAACTCATTTTTGGACCAGTTGAGTTTGAAGTCAACTCAATGTAGTGAAATGCAAGTGATGCTTGGCAGATAGTTGAAAACATGCATTGAGAGATGAGGAGAGAGGACACTACTAGACATATAGGTTTGGGGACCATTAGCATATTATGTAGTAGTTAAATACACAGATATACATGAGCTTAAAGTATCACTATGCTCTAGAATGCTCAGATTTCCATAGTGCTAACCGAAGCAATTCCTGACTCCTCCAACTGGTATTCAGACAAAACAATGATGATTCAGCACTATGGACAGTGGCAAAATTTCTTGCACATCCCTGCCCCCTCCTAACCTCACCCCCCAATATTTTAGTTCTGTTAGATAAGGGTTTTATTATCTTTCCCTGTTTAACCTTGCTTTACCTCCCACCAATCCCTTGGCCCATATCATATGCTTAAGGTAGCTGTGTTAAAGTCATCTAGTTCAAGTTTTTCTTTGTTTTTATCAGATGACAACCTGAGGCCCAAAAAGGCTAAACGATTTGCTCAAAGCCACATTGTTGGGTTACTGACAGAGCTGGGACCCAGATTTCCAGATCATTAGATCATTAATGATCTAGAACATCATTAAAATGTTCTGCTACATATAACATGGACCCAGAGACTCCACATTTTTCCAAACAACAAGTTTTAAGCTAATAATTTGTAAGAAATAACAATAACAGCAATAAAATAAAATGAACAAATAACTTTTTATCTGATTCTCTGGATCTTAGCTTAGTCTTATGCTCAGGAAAATCTTTAAAATTGGTTATATAATTATTCTATCCTGTTTTTTTAAGCTTATTTATTTTGAGAGAGAGAGACACAGAGAGAGAGAGAGAGAGAGAGAGAGACAGCACGAGTTGGGTAGGGGCAGAGAGAGAGGGAGAGAGAAAATCCCAAGCAGCTGCCACACTGTCAGCACACAGCCCAATGCAGGGCTTGAACTCACGAACCATGAGATCATGACCTGAGCCGAAATTAAGATTCGGACATTCAGCCGACTGAGCCACCTGGGTGCCGCTTATCCTCTGTTTTTGAAATCCTTTATTGGATATCCTAGATTTGTTCCCAATACAGCATCTTTCTTCCCATCTTATTCATTACTTTATCACTTTCTCCAAATTCTGAGAGATTTTTGGAGCTTATCTTCAGATTCATTGAGTTGATTTTTGGCATTTTCCAATTTTACTCTTTGCTGCTTCTGTTGCATTTTTTTTTAACTTTACCAATCCTATTCTTATTTCTGAAGCAATCATTCCTAATTTCAAATTGTTCCCATTTTAAATATGTAATGTTATCTTTTTTATTTATTATTATTATTATTTATTTACATCCAAATTAGTTAGCATATATGTAATGTTATTTTTTAAAGGGACAGCTTTATTGAGATAAAATTCATATACCATAAAATCCATTATTTTAAATTATACAATCCAGTGGTTTTTAATATATTCATAGCATTGTACAATCATCATCATTATCTAATTTCAAAATATCTTCATCTTCTGCCAAAGAAACCCCATTTACTTATTAACAACAACTTCCTATTTCCCCAGCCTGCTCAGCCCCTGGCAATCACTAATCTACTATCTCTATGGATTTGCCTTTACTGACATTTCACATAAATAGAGTCATATAGCATGTGGTCTTTGTGTCTGGCTTCTTTCACTTAGCATGTTCATTGATACTGTAGCATGTATTAGTACTCCATTTCTTATTATTGCTGAATAATATCTGTGTGTGTGTGTGTGTGTGTGTGTGTGTAGTTTTGTTTATCCATTCATCAAATGTTTATGGACATTTGTGTTATTTCAATTTTTTGGCTATTAGGATAATGCTGGTATGAACATTCATTTATAGAGTATTGCATAAACATATGTTTTCATTTCTTTGGGGTACATTTCATTTCCCTTGGGTATATACCTAGGAGTAGAATTGCTGGGCCATATGGTAACTACATTTAACCTTTTGAAGAACCGATGAACTATTTTCCAACATGCCTGCACCATTTAACATTCCTATGAGCAATATATGAACATTCTAATTTCTCCACATCCTCACCAATACTTTAAAAAAAATGTTTATTTATTTATTTTGAGAGAGAGAGTGCATGTGCAAGTGGAGGAGGGGCAGAGAGAGAGGGAGAGACAGAATCCTGAGCTCAATATGGGGCTCAATTTCACAGCTGTGAGATCATGACCTGAGCTGAAATCAAGAGTTGGGATGCTTAACCACTTAACTGACTGAGCTATCTAGGCACCCCTGTCACCAATCCTTCCCATCACCCCCACCACCACCGGCCCCAAGAGATTGGGAGCCAGGGAAAGGGACAGAAGGAGAGGGAGGGAGAATCCCAAGCAGTTTCCAAGTTTAGCTTGGAGTCTGACTCCAAACTCAATGCCACAACCCTGGGATCATGACCTGAGCCGAAATCAGGAGTAGGGTGCTCAACCAGCTGAGCCACCCAGACACCCTTCCCCAATACTTTTTAACATCCTTTTATATTATAGCTTTCCATCTGGGTGTGAAGCAGTATCTCACTGTGTGTGTGTATGTAGGGGGGAGGGATTTAATGTTTATTTATTTTTGAGAGAGAGAGAGAGACAGAGTGTGAACAGGGGAGGGGCAGTGAGAGAGGGAGACATGGAATCTGAAGCAGGATCCAGCACAGAGCCCAACTCAGAGCTTGAACTCATAAACAGTGAGATCATGACCTGAGCCTGAGCCGAAGTGGGATGCGTAAGCATAACCAGCTGAGCCACCCGGGCACCCCTCTCATTGTGGTTTTGATTTGCATTTCCCTAATGACTAATGATGTTGAGCATCTTTTCATATGCTTACTGACTATTTGTCTATCTTATTTGGAGAATTGTCTACTCAGATCATTTTAAAATTGGATTGTCTTTTTATTGTTGAGTTGTAAGAGTTTTGGATAAGGTCCCTTCTCAGTTACGTGATTTGCAAATATTTCTCATTATATGAATTGTCTTTTCACTTTTGGAGTGCAAAAATTTTTAATTTTGATTAAGTCCAACTCATCTGTTTTTGTCTTTTTCCATTTGTGCTTTTGGTGTCATATCTTAAAAACCATTGCCTAATCCTAGGTCACACACACATACACACACACACACACACACACATACATGTATATATATATACATTTTTAAAAGAGTTTTATACTTTTAGCTCTTGCAATTAGGTCTACAATCCATTTTTGTGTTAAATTTTGCATATGGTGTACATATGGCATAATGTTCTTTTGAATTTTGATAACCTAGCATCTTTCTAGTTTCTGGCATTGAGATATTTTCTAAAATTTTTTTTTGTATTATTAACTGTTTCATGGGTGTGATCATTTAAGTTTATTCCTCTTTTTAATCTCATTTTATAGATTAAAACTAACTTTTAACTTAGAAGGTGGTTCTTTTGCTTGTTCATTTTTATGATTGTGTTCATGTCCATCCATGGAGTTCACAGTTTTCAGAAATGTTTGTGGGTCAAGGCGCCTGTGTGGCTCAGTCAGTTAAGGGTCAGGTTATGAGCTCACGGTTTGTGAGTTTGAGCTCCGCGTCGGGCTCTGGGCTGACAGTGCGGAGCCTGCTTGGGATTCTGTGTCTCCCTCTCTCTCTCTCTCCCTCTCCCCCGCTTGTGCTCTGTCTCTCTCTCAAACATAAATAAACACTAAAAAAATAATAATAAAAAATAAATGTTTGCAGGTCCTGTTAAAATACTAGGTGCAGACAAAGGGAGAAGGGAAAAGTTAAGATTTACGATAGTTCTACTCTAATAAATTGAATTCCAGCTGTCTGTTGGAATAGGGAAAGAATTACAGCCCAAAGTGGTAGGGCCAGACTCTACCATGTAGTACAGAATTCCTCCTTGTCTTTTGTGACTTAGTATACCAAAGGTAAGCTGGATGTCATGGGATATTGCTCTATATGGACCATTTGATAGTCTTCTCATAGCTGTTGGTAGGATTATTATTTGTCCCTCCCTGACTGCCCTATATCTCACATTTGCCTCTAGACACAGAACACTTAGCAAGTGCCAATTCACATTCCCCATTTTTATATCTTTTTTACATATTCAGTAGTAGTTAAAACCCGTAAACTCAATGTCTTTGATCAGAGCCCTTCTTTTAGCTTCTAATTTGGCTCTGTTCATTACTGAGTATTCATGGCTTCTATCTACTGGCTTAGATGGAAGCCAGTTCAGCTTCCTATTCTCCTCATCCTAAATGATTATTTTGTGGTTTTGCTGGTGTTCCCTATACTTCTCCTGCCCCCTCCATCACCTCTCCTGACCTTGGTGACTGATTTCTTGATGTTTTAGAGAATTAGACAAGGATCAGAGACCAGTTTGTGCTTCTGCTGGAGGCCCCTAGTATTTCCACATTGCCTCACCTTTCTTCATTCTTATAGTGAACCCCAATTACATTTAAAGTAACCAAGTCTTTGTAGTATAGAAGTGCCTAACACACATACAGGGGCTTTGGAAGGATATTGAAGTACCTTATTCGTCTTTATATTTCTCATAGCACTTAGCACCATGCATGCACATAACAGGTGTTCCACAAATAGGTTAAAGAATTCACTTGAGAGGCACCCGGGTGGTTCAGTCTGTTAAGCATCCATCTCTTGGTTTCAGCTCAGGTCATGATCTCATGGTTCATGAGATAGAGCCCCATATTGGGATCCATGGGGCTCGATGGAGCCTGGAGCATGGAGCCTACTTGGGATTCTCTCCCTTTCTCTCTCTCTCTCTCTCTCTCTCTCTCTCTCTCTCCCCCTCTCCTGCATGCTCCCTCTATCAAAATAAATAAATAAACTTTAAAAAATAGAATTTACTTGGGGTGCCTGGGTGGCTCAGTTGGTTAAGCATCTGACTCTTGATTTCTGCTCAGTTCATGATCTCACAGTTTGTGGGTTTGAGCCCCACATCAGGCTCTGTGCTGACAACATGGAGCCTGCATGGGATTCTATTTGTCTCCCTCTCTCTGCCCCTCCCCTGCTTGCTCTCTCTATATCTCTCTCTCCCTCAAAATGAATAAAAATAAACTAAAAAAAAAAAGAATTCACTTGAATAATTAAGGTAATAATATATAAATTCTTAATAAATAAAAAGCTTCGCCCATATTTCAAATAGCTTGAAGATAGTTTTCATCCTTATATTTATTTTGATGGTAGATTTGAAATGGTACAGATGGATATCAGTGCTTTATACACAATACTGTTTAAAGGTAATTTAGAGCAGAGAAATAACATGTTGTCAGTAAATTTTAACAACAAAAGAGTTGATGGATCAATGATATGAAATTGTACTTTTATCTTCATTGTATGAATTGAAACTAATGTTTTTCTTAGTAACAGTAGTGTTTTATATATTCTCAATACTATTCCCGAAAGGATTTACAGTGGCTGAAAAAACATACAATATAACAAATCTTAATGTAATGTAATAAAAATAGTAAGTTATAAGGAAAACATAAAAAGAGAAAATGTATGTAGGAAAAAAGATGAAACCAGGAGAGATGTTGGTAAACAGAAGCTATGGGGCAAGGTCACCTACATGCACTTGCTGTGGAAGGCCCCATGTTAGGCTCTGACTTTTCCAAGCAATTTCAAGACTGCTCACAACCAGTTATAGAGTCGATGTCTATAGATTTAAACAAGCCAATTGCTCAGGATGAACACAACTTCTCCAGTTACTGAAACTAGACAGAAATTTCTCCAAAAGGTTGTTACAAAGAGTATACTATAAGTGATAATGATCACCATCTTTAAAACTAACGCAGTACAACTTCATAGGAGTTATTTCTCAATATAGGTTAAAAGCACAGAATTCTTTATACAGAAAGCTCAGTAAACTAATTTTAAGTTGTGCAGTGTTCTTAGCACTGACAATTACCCTGATGTTGGTCCTAATATGGAGAACATTTCCATGGTCAATTTGAAATGCTTAGATGCCTCTAATGCAGCTCAGCAGCCTTGAAGAAATTTCCAAATAGGTAGGCATATTGTTAGATAAAATACACCAAAAAAAGTAAAATAGCAAGATGTCTGTGGTTTCTGTGAGATTTCTGGTGCGAAGTGATGCATAACAACCAACCCCAAATTTCAGAGGCTTAAAAGAACAAACATTTGATTTTCTTGCTCAGGGTTTGGTCAGCTCCACATCTCCTTGTTCCTGAACCAGTGGGTAGTCAGTAGATTGCAAAAGAAAAAAAGTAAAGCCAAAGACAAACATGTGGAAAGCCTCTGTTTTCATCATGTTTGCTAACTTCAATTGGCCAGAGGAAATCACATAAGCAAGCCCAACACAGAATAGGTGGGAAAAACGGTCTGCTTCCTCTGACGGAAAGTACTGCAAAGCTGTGTAACTCTCTATCAGGGAATAATTCTATTTGGTATACCCCTTCATCTTTTGTTTTCCATTTAGTACTCTAAGAATCATACAACTTTAGACTTGTAAGGAAACTTAAAGTTTGTTGAGGACGATCTTTTCACTTTTTTAGCTGTTGATTTATTTATTTTGAGAGCGAGAGAGAGAGAGTGGGGGTGAGGTAGAGAGGGAGACAGAGAATCCCAAGCCAGATCCGTGAATCCAAGCTGTCAGCACAGAGCTCAACACAGGGCTTTATCCCACAAACTGCAAGATCATGACCCGAGCTGAAATCAAGTCAGTTGCTCAACCGACTGAGCCACCCAGGCACCCCAGTCTTTTCATTTTATACATGAGTTATCTGGGGCCCAAGGAGCTTATGGGACTTGGTATAAGTCAGTTCTAAGTTCTGCTATGTTGACCTAAACGTTGTGATGCCTCGATATTCCACCTCTAAACCCTAGCTCTACGTGGAGTTTCAGGAGTTTAGTTAGTGAGATGGATATATGATTAAGGACCTAACCTTCAATTTCCAGAGGTAAAAGCCTAGATTGCTTGTGAATATAGAGTTTGGGTAGTACACTGAAGGGAGCCCTTAAATTCTAGGTTCTGACTTGGAGGAATTGGTTTTTCATCGAGTTTTTGTAACGAAAATATTTAGACTCTGAGTTGTTATTTAAAAACAGGTTATGTTTCCAGAAGGAAATGTTTGTTTCCCAGTTGCTTTCCATTGTCTCCATGTTTCATCTGACAAAGAATCAAATGTAAGGAAGGGCTAGAGGGTGGGTAGGTGGACTGAGGGTGGAAGACTGCCAGAGATGGAGGAAAGATATAAAACAGGGCCTTTTCTGGGTGACCTTTGTTTTTTCAGTTTCCCTAATGTCCTCCCTGAGGTAAATCACCAGGGGCTATGTATTTGGCTTACTCCTCAAAAGCAGATCAGAGCTCAAATGGTAAGTGAACTGAAGTGGACTGGAGTAGGGTTTGTTTTGAGAGAAGGGAACAGCTGTTTCTCCTGGAGTCCTCGGCAGACATGGAGCCTGTCCATTTCCTCACTGTTCCTAGACGGTATTGCTTACAGCCTTTTTTGTGGTCTGTTTACTGTTCCAATTCTGTAAGTCAGTTTCACCGGATATTACCTTTTTTTTTTTTTTTTTTTTTTTTTTTTAGAGACACTTAATAGTTAAGATAGTATTTGTTATCAATGTCCTGGCCAAGAATGACAGCTTCTTTAACATTTCATGGTTTTACTTCCAGTTTGTTTACTTGTGTGATCAGCTCTCCTGGCAAGAAACTTGACCCCTGTAGATGATATTATCTTGGAGGAATGTAGGGCTAAGCTAGAGGGTAGTTTTTTCTGCGAATCAGTGATCTGACCATACATAATAAACAAAACCAGATAAGAAGCAGCCATTCAACATGAAACACAAAGAGTAATAATTTAGCTATACAACTTTAAAATAGAAGCACAAGAAAAGATGCAAAATACATTTTAAAATAATTATTTCCTAACTTAATCTTGTTCTGTTCCCTTTATTTTGCCCTGAAACAAATGGTCCCCAAATTTTTAAGTATGATTTCATTTTAACCTAAAAAAATTCACATAGCCCCATGTAATAGTAATTGTAATTTTAGTAGAATTCATGGAGAAAATATATAAGGACAAAACACACAATTGTGAATTCAGTAATGCTTTTAATTAAAGTTATGCCTTATTGAAAAAAGAGCATTTATATTCATTTGAAGAATAGGAATACAAACCAATGCAAACCACCTTATTCAGGATACAAATAAGCATACTTCATGGAACTATTATGGGTCTCCTTGTAATCATTTTAAAGTTCGCAAATTTCCACGACTTATAGTTTGGGATCTAAACTTTGTCCTCAATCTTTTATTTTAAAAAAGTTTTTTTTAATGTTTATATTTATTTTTGAGACAGAGAGAGACAGATCATGAGCGGGGGAGGGGCAGAGAGCAAGGGAGAGATAGAATCCAAAGCAGGTTCCAGGCTCTGAGCTGTCAGCACAGAGCCTGACATGGGACTCGAACCCAGGAACCATGAGATCGTGACCTGGGCCAAAGTCGGACACTCAACCCACTGAGCCACCCAGGTGCCCCCCCCCCCCCCCCGTCCTCTATCTTTTATATCTGTCGGTTTTGGAAGCTGTTCTATTTTATGACATCATTGGTCTCCTGTCTCCATAGGCCATGAAAATTCTTTTTTTTTTTTTTTGACTGATCATAGTTCTTAATTTTTATTAATTTCAAATTAGAGAAACTTTGCTCTATGAATTAATAACTACTAAAGCCATTGATAAACTTGTTCAAACAGTACTTAGATTCCAAAATGAACCATGATTATACATATCATGTTCATATGTTGTAATGGGATCATGTATGATAAATTATTTTAGAAAATATTATACAATGTTATAGTTTTATCATATAAGTCAGTATCACTTATTTGCAATTGATAATCTCTTAAAACAATGTCTAGATTGATTTAATATTTCTTAATTCCTTCTTTCAAATTTTCTTTTAAAAAATTTTTGTTAGGGGTACCTGGGTGGTTCAGTTGGTTGAGCATCCAGCTTAGGCTCAGGTCATGATCTTACAGTTCGTGAGTTCAAGCCCCTCATTGGGCTCATGGAGCCCGTTTCACATCCTCTGTCACCCTCTCTTTCTGCACCTCCCTGGCTCATCTTTCTCTGTCTCAAAAATAAATAAATGTTTATTTTAAAAAGGTTTGTTTTTTTCATTTTAAAATGTTTATTTATTTTTTGGAGAAGGGTGGGAAGGTGCAGAGAAGGAGACACAGAATCCAAAGCAGGCTCCAGGCTCTGAGCTGCCAGCACAGAGCCCGATGCAGGGCTTGAACTCATGAACCGTGAGATCATGACCTGAGCCGAAGTCCGACGTTTAACTGACTGAGCCACCCAGGTGCCCCTGAAATATATTTTTTTTATCATGATAAGTGTACTCTTTAATCCCCATCACTTATTTCACTGATACTCCCCCACCTCCTTCCCACTGGTAACCATCAATTTGTTCTCTGTAGTGAAGAGTCTGTTTCTTGGTTTGTCTCTTTTTTCTTCCTTTGCTCATTTGTTTTATTTCTTAAATTCCACATATGAGTGAGAACATATGGTATTTGTCTTTCTCTGACTGATTTATTTCACTTAGCATTATACTCTCTGTCTCTATCCATATTGTTACAAATGGCAAGATTTAATTCTTTTTTATGGCTGAATAATATGCATATATATATGTGTATATATATATATATATATATATATATATATATACACACATGTATATCTGTGGTATACATATAGACCACATTTTCTTTATCCATTCATCTATCAGTGGACACTTGGGCTGCTTCCATAGTTTGGCTATTGTCAGTAATGCTGCAGTAAACATAGAGGTGCATGTTTCCCTTTGAGTTAGTGTTTTTGTAGTTTTTGTAGCAGTAGTAGTGCAATTACTGGGTTGTAGGATATTTGAGAAACCTCCGTACCATTTTACACAATGGTTGCACAAGTTTGCATTCCCACCAACAGTGCACAAGGGTTCCTTTTTCTCTACATCCTCACCGACACTTGTTGTTTCTTGTGTTTTTTATTTGATCCATTCTGACGGGTGTGAAATGATTATCTCATCTAATTTTGTTTTGCATTTCCCAGATGATGAGTGATATTGAACATCTTTTCATGTGTCTGTAGGCCATCTGTCTGTCTGCTTTGGAGAAATGTCTGTACATGTCTTCTGCCCATTTTTTAATTGGGTTATTTGTTTTTTGAGCATTGAGTTTTATAAGTTATTTATATATTTTGGATACTAAGGCCTCATTGGATATGTCATTTGCAAATACCTTCTCCCATTCTGTTGGCTGCCTTTCAGTTTTGTTGGTTGTTTACTTTGCTGTGCAGAAACTTTTTATTTTGAGGAAGTTCCAAAAGTTTATTTTTGCCCTTATTTCCCTTACCTCAGGATACATATCTAGAAAAATGTTGCCTTGCCAATGTTAGAGAAATTACTGCCTGTGCTCTCTTCAAGGATTTCCATGGTTTTAGGTCTTACATTTAGGTCTTCAATCCATTTTGAGTTTATTTTTGTGTACGGTGAAAGAAAATCGTCCAGTTTCATTCTTTTGCATGTAGCTGTCCAATTTCCCCAACACCATTTGTTCAAGAGGTTGTCTTTTTCCCATTGTATATT
This sequence comes from Panthera uncia, assembly GCF_023721935.1. NCBI lineage: Eukaryota > Metazoa > Chordata > Mammalia > Carnivora > Felidae > Panthera > Panthera uncia. The sequence goes on along the minus strand of NW_026057580.1, from coordinate 75,881,075 downwards.
CATTCTTCCTTTGTCAATTGTGGGTTTATTTCTGGGTTTTCTATTCTATTCCATTGATATGTGTCTATTTTTATGCCAGTACCATGCTGTTTTAATTACCACAACTTTGTAATACAACTTGAATTCATTTTTCTTTTTCAACATTGCTTTGGCTAGTCAAGGTCTTTTGTGGTTCCATACAAATTTTAGGACTGTTTGTTTCAGTTCTGTGAAAAATTCTGTTAGCATTTTGATAAGGATTGTGTTAAATCTTTAGATTGGTTTGGGTAGTATAGACATTTTAACAATATTTGTTCTTCCAACCCATGAACATGGAATGCCTTTCAATTTCTTTGTGTTGTCTTCAGTTTCGTTCATCAGGGTTTTACAGTTTTCAGAATACAGGTCTTTCACCTCTTTGGTTAAGCTTATTCCTAGATATTGTATTGTTTTTGGTGCAATTATAAATGGGATTGTTTTCTTAATTTCACTCTCTGCTGCTTCATTATTAGTATATAAGAATGCAACAGATTTCTGCACATTGATTTTGTATCCTGCAACTTTACTGAATTCATTTATCAGTTCTAGAAGTTATTTGGTGGAGTCTTTAAGGTTTTCTATATATTTGGTAACATCATTGGTCTCCTGTCTACCAAGGCACTGCAAATCCTTGTTAGTTGGATCAAAGAGGACAAAATCTATTGAACTAAACCTGACTTTCTAAAGTCAGAAAACTAGAATTTGGAGTATTTTTTTTAAAAAAATCTACTATGTGTTTGCTTAAGGAAATCGACAACTTTGAGAGGTGGCCCTGGGGAGATGCTTGCTCTGTCCAACTCAATAGATTATTGTCAAGATCAAATTAGATTATGTAGCACCTAATTATATAAATAATAAATGGGGGCTGGCCAGTCAGTATTTTAGTAAAATCTTCCCAGTTGAAGCCTAATCCTTAGCTGATGCAGTACTAGAAATATATAGGTTTCCTAGAGTTACACTGACTTGGGTGACTTCCAGCTCTCCAGACTCACAGTGCCTTGTGAGACAAGGTATAAAAGGTCTGTACAGTGGATTGGTTGGAAGTGGTGGCCTAATTTTAAGATTTGCCTCTGCCATTTTAGTGAATCATTTAAGCTCTCTGGGCCTCAGTTCTTTGTGAATAGAGAAATGGACCAATATTTCAGAGGTGTTTACTTTTTGCAGTGGACCTCTTTTTTTTTTCTTGAATGAAATCTTCTTGAGATTCTCCAGTATATAAACCGAATACAAAACAATGCACAGTTTTCATGCAATTTAAAACTTGCTGTTTGCAAGTGAGGCCCTAGGAATATAGCTCAAAAACCACTGCTTTGGTTCATATTTAAGATCCATTTTATAAGTGAAGATGTCTATTTATTAATTTAAAATGAGAGATGTTCCTGTCCAAAGAATTGCTAATTGTTATCTTCATGGGACATCTTGCCCTAATGGTCATGTCCACTCAGGAAACCAAACTTTAGATTGGAGCTTTGAGCATAAAATAAATCAAAGCAAGTTCTATATTCTTGAAGAATGGTACTATCAAGCAGTGATGATCCAATGTAATGCCTCCTTTATAGTAATAATTTTTTTTCTCTAAAGAACTTGACAGAGAATTCTAGAATCTCAGCACTATCCTCCATAGATCAGTATTGGAAAAAACATTCTTTGTGATCTTACCATTTAACCTGCCTTTTTAGCCTTCATGTAGATCTAAATACTCCTTTTGATGTGACCTCTTAACACTCGGAATATGAATCATGAACTCCAGGCTGAGAACTTTTCAGGTCATCATGTGTTTGAATGCTCTTTGTAGAATCTTGGTGGGGAGGCCATGTGGGTGGTCACTCAGACTCTGCTTATCTATTTTTTTTTATGTTGGAGGGTTTGCTTCCACTGAAGAGAGAGCCATTTCTCTTTCTCCAAAGACAAATTCTTAGACATTTCTTATATATATTGATCTTAAGTAGGACTTTATCAAGCTTTAAGTATCAGCAAATGTGTAATGTTCTGACAAATGAGTCATGTTATAGTGTGCACTAGACTGTACGTTCCCCACAAGATTCTGAGCTACTCCAGGACCTGGGTGTGAAGGATTCATCTTTCTTCGGTCAGTGCCTAACTGTACCTGACATACAGAAGACACGATAGATAAATCTTGAATGACTACCTAAATAAATTAAATGAAATTCTAGCAACTCATTCAATAAGAAAAGGCTCAATTACATTATAATTTTCAAAAGCAGCATTTATAAAGGTTATCATGCTGTTTTGTCACTGAGGAAATCTAGTTCATACCTTCAGACCCCACAATGCTCCTGCACTCTCATGGCTTCAGAAAATGTGACTTTCCAAACCACACTGGGGTCATTGTCATGGTACAGACTGAACTGTCACCCAGTTCTGCCCCCATTTCCAGCCACAGAAAGGACTGAGGGGATCTAGAGCATGTAACTGGTAGAGCACTGTAGCTAATGATTAGAACCATATAGACTGACTTTCTGGGTTCCAATCTTGACCTTTCCATTTGTTAGCTATGTGACTCTGGGCAAATTACCTACTATCTCTGTACCTGTGAAGTTGATAGTAGCTAATTTGAGGGTTTCATGAACTAATGCCCCTAAAGCTATTAGAACAGAGCCAGGCATGTTGTAAACATTCAGTAAGTATTGACTCTCATATATCCATCCTGGTTTAATAGGAGGAGGATAGGTTTTGAGTTAGGTAGCCAAGTTTTAATTCATGTTCTGGCCCTTTTTCTTGGGTAATCACTTAATTTCACTAACCTTGTTTCATCTTGTATAAAATGTGGATAATAACATAGCATTGGGGGAGGGGGTGCTATTTAAAAACTACACCAGACTGCAAGCCTTCTGATTCCTCATACTCTAAGTGTAGCAAAACACCCTGATGGGTCTGCTTTGGAGGAGAGCAAGGAAGCCCCAGACAGAGAACCAAAGTGTCTTCCATGATTAGCAAGTATTTTGAGCATCCTAGAGCTTGAGATGAAAGCATCAACCTCAGGAAGGGGAGAAATCAGCAAAATAGCCCAGTCTGTAGCTCTATTTGGGGTAGTAGTCTTAACATCGGATATTGAGTTGTCACTTTGGCACCACATTCCTTATCTTTTCACCTGAACATAAAAAAAAAATGTCTGTTACACACACAGGCATATGTGGGTGATACTTTGGGAGTGACAAAATTGGGGTGATGTGTTCACGGTACTGACTAAGGCAATACAACAGAAGGGAAGGCAAACACAAGAGGGATGTAGAGGGGAGTTGGATGATCTGGCCCGTGCAGGAAAACAGAATGTGAGGAGAGAAAGAGAAACCTGGAGAAGTGGGGAGGAACAGCAGATTTCTCACCAGTGTATGAGATGGCAAGGGAACACTTTTATTTTTAAAAGGATAAAGAAAGCTAAAGTTAGTAGAACCTAAGAACCCTGGCATTTGAGATCGATACTCAGCAGGATTCTTAGCACAATGTGAGTTCATGGACATAAACTCCTAGCACAAAGTAATCCTTCTGTGAATGATAACCATCATCATTCATCCCATCAATTCATATATTATTCAATGAGTGTTTACCTAACCCAAGGAAGCTGGGCAAGGAACAGCTGGCATATGTGGGGGGCAGTGGAGCATACAGACTCATTCATCTTGCCCCTGTGGGAGACTTACCTACTCACCACAGCTCCACCCCTGACCTCCCGGCTCCTTTCTGCACAAGGAAATACACTCCGTGAAGGAACAACATCGCCTTTCAGGAGTGCCAGGGTGGTGTTCTTTGAGGAACACAGGCGGGCTTGTGTGATTTTTCCTAAGTCATGTTCATGCTTAAGAGAATGCCTGTGGACAGAAAGTTAAAAATCATTTCATTAATCAACTCAGTTAAGGTAAGAGTAACAAGCCAGAGTTCTAAAAACATGCAGTTATTTTGCCCATGATCCATTTTCCAGTAAGTGACTACCAAGATAGCTGGAGCACAAGAATAGGTAACGGCTTTGTTTTCCCAAGATGTAGTCATTGTGATTATTTTTAGATGAAAGATTTGGAGCCAGAAGCACAGCTCATAATTATGTTGCTATGATTCTACAACCAGTTGTTTTGTGGAATTAATTCAACCATGACAACTTTAAAGTCATTGCATTTTCTGAAAAAGAATCAGAAGATAAAAACTGAAAATAAAACATGAAGTGCTGTTGCCTACCTCATATCTTTCTACTGTTTGAAGCTTGCCTGCCCCCTTCCCCTAGACCCTCCTCTAGGCCTAGTTCTACAAATTATTAAAGCCATTGGTGGCTCCTTCTTCGGGACACTCTTCTAAAGACCCCAGCATGATGGACCTCCCCTCCTCTGAACTCCTCAACTGACTGTGGATTGTTTATAGTCTTCTTTGAAGCTCCTCGTCCTCTCCCTTGAATTCTAGTTTATTTTCAGACATAACTCATTATTTCCAAAGCTGAGTTTTTACCATGTAATAATTTTACATTATAGAAACAATATGGCAGGGGCACCTGGTGGCTCAGTCAGTTGAGCATCCAACTCTTGACTTAGGCTCAGGTCACGATCTCATGGTTTGTGAGATTGAGTCCTGAGTCGGGCTCTGTGCTGAGCAGTGTGGAGCCTGCTTAAGGTTCTCTCTCTCTGTCTCTCTCTCTCTCTCTGTCTCTCTCTGTCTGTCTCTCTCTCCCCTCCCTTTCTACCCCTCTCCCCGCTTGGTCTCTCTCTTAAAATAAATAAATAAATACATACATACATACATACATACATACATACATACCAAAACAAAACCCCAACATGTCAGATCATTGTTACCCAAAATTTGAAAGAGAAAGGAAAGAAAAATATTCATGATCTGATCATCCTAGTACTAGTTCCATACTCATCATTATAAGGCGTTTCTTCCTAAACATTATTCTATGCATATTTTTTCATTGATTTAATTCTAGGGGATATGCAATTTCATATTCTGACTTTTTTCAACTAATGTTACCTCACAACCATTGCACACATTGCTATATAGCCTTCATAATTAAATGTTACTTTAAAGGCTGCATAATATTAACAATTTTTAAAATTTTATATTGTTTATTACATTCCACTATTGTAAATAATACTACAGTTGACATCTTTATGCATATAGTTTTTCCAGCATGTGTATTTACATGTGAATGTGCATGCATATTTTGATAATTATTTCTTAGGATAGTGTACCAAAAGGAAATTTACTGAACCAAGGAGTATGTTTATTTTTATAGTTTTAGAAACATATTGCCAAGTTAGTTTCCAAAAGAGTTGGACCATTTTATATCACCAAAACTGTATGAGAATATTACTTTCTCTAGACTTTAACCAGATCATCTGAATTACTTTGTTTTCATATAAACAAAATAAGGTGCCATTAATTCACTGTTTTAGTTTTTTACCATGAGTTATTTAAGTTTATTTATTTTTGAGAGAGAAAGTGTGAATGAGGGAGGGGCAGAGAGAGAGGGAGAGAGAGTGAATTCCAAGCAGGCTCCACACGGTCAGTGCAGAGCCTGATGTGGGGCTTGAACCCACAAACTGTGAAATCATGACCTAAGTTGAAGTCAGACACTCAACTGACTGAGCCACCCACGTACCCCATTACCATGAATTATTTAAAGCATGAAGAAAAATAGTAACCTATGGCCCTGTTTCATCAAATCTTAATACATTTCCATACTTTTACAGTTTTTTATAAAAATAAAATATTATATCTATGGTTAAATTCTTTGTGTAACCTCTATCCAATTCTTCTCCCCTCCTTCCTTCCTTCTCTCCACAGAGACAACTGGAATTGATGTTTACCATTTCTTTGTATTTCCATTTCCATATCTTTCAATTGTTAAATCTTTGATTACTAATGAAGTTAAACTTTTCCCCATAACACTACTATGAAAGTACTCAGGTTCTAGAATCAGGTAGAACTGGCTTTGAATTCCTGCTCTGCCAGTTGCAAACCATGTTTCCTTCGACTTCCCTGTGCCTCAGTTTCCTCATCCATAAAATGGAGATAATAATAATCATTCCTACTATGCTTTATCATGTTGTTATGAAGATTACATGGAACAGGGCAGGTAAAATCTTTGGTGCGGTGCTCAGCACTGGATAATACTTTTCATTATCACCCTAGTTTCTCTTTTGAATTATCTGCCCTTTGTTTTCCTTAAAAAGATTAAATTATCTAAAATTTGCAAAACACTTCATCAAACATGATCACTTTTGCTCCTCACAACAGCTTTATGGGATAATACTGCAAAGTCCCATTTGATAAATGAGGCAGGGAGCAGGGCCATGTCTGAACCTGGGTCTCTGGTGCTGGTACCTCACCTTTCACGCTTAGGTTGTTGCCCTCTTGTTAACCTCTGAAAGTTAACAAGCAGTTTTATGATACAATATTGTTGGCCCAGGAGGTAGTTTTTAGTATTACTTTTTTAGCACAATCATTATAGATAGATCGCAGTTTCTCATTTGAAATTGTTTTCTATTTTTTCTGAATATTCTGTATGAAATATTTATAGCTTCTATAAATCTAGATGTACTCTTAAGTTCAACAACAACAAAAAATGTTATCAATTATATTATACTTACATTGTTAGAGATTTAAGATCTCCAGGCTTGGTATTCCTTTTCCTGAGGGTTTTTTTTTTGTTTGTTTGGTTTTTTTTTTTTTATTTTTTTATTTTTTTATTTTTCTACATTTTATTATCACCTATGATCTTGAGGTTTTTATATCTATTTTATCTGTGTGGTAGAAATACTATATAATGGAGTGCTATCTCACACCTCTTTCCAACTCTGCATTCAAGAGTCACATCGTTAGCTTCAAATTGACATGATGAAAGTATTTTCACCATGAAAATCAGGAAATGCTACAAATTAAGGCTTTTTGTTCAGATAGCCAGTTTTTTTTTTTTTTTTTTTTTTTTTTTTTTTTTTTTTT
>NW_026057580.1:75786045-75874006 GCF_023721935.1 Panthera uncia | reverse complement strand
TCAAATTGGTTTCCATACAACACCCAGTGCTCATCCCAAAAGGTGCCCTCCTCAATACCCATCACCCACCCTGCCCTCCCTCCCACCCCCCATCAACCCTCAGTTTGTTCTCAGTTTTTAACAGTCTCTTATGCTTTGGCTCTCTCCCACTCTAACCTCTTTTTTTTTTTTTTCCTTCCCCTCCCCCATGGGTTTCTGTTACGTTTCTCAGGATCCACATAAGAGTGAAACCATATGGTATCTGTCTTTCTCTGTATGGCTTATTTCACTTAGCATCACACTCTCCAGTTCCATCCATGTTGCTACAAAAGGCCATATTTCATTTTTTCTCATTGCCACGTAGTATTCCATTGTGTATATAAACCACAATTTCTTTATCCATTCATCAGTTGATGGACATTTAGGCTCTTTCCATAATTTGGCTATTGTTGAGAGTGCCGCTATAAACATTGGGGTACAGGTGCCCCTATGCATCAGTACTCCTGTATCCCTTGGATAAATTCCTAGCAGTGCTATTGCTGGGTCATAGGGTAGGTCTATTTTTAATTTTCTGAGGAACCTCCACACTGCTTTCCAGAGCGGCTGCACCAATTTGCATTCCCACCAACAGTGCAAGAGGGTTCCTGTTTCTCCACATCCTCTCCAGCATCTATAGTCTCCTGATTTCTTCATTTTGGCCACTTTGACTGGCGTGAGGTGGTATCTGAGTGTGGTTTTGATTTGTATTTCCCTGATGAGGAGCGACGTTGAACATCTTTTCATGTGCCTGTTGGCCATCCGGATGTCTTCTTTAGAGAAGTGTCTATTCATGTTTTCTGCCCATTTCTTCACTGGGTTATTTGTTTTTCGGGTGTGGAGTTTGATGAGCTCTTTATAGATTTTGGATACCAGCCCTTTGTCCGATGTGTCATTTGCAAATATCTTTTCCCATTCCGTTGGTTGCCTTTTAGTTTTGTTGGTTGTTTCCCTTGCTGTGCAGAAGCTTTTTATCTTCATAAGGTCCCAGTAATTCACTTTTGCTTTTAATTCCCTTGCCTTTGGGGATGTGCCGAGTAAGAGATTGCTACGGCTGAGGTCAGAGAGGTCTTTTCCTGCTTTCTCCTCTAAGGTTTTGATGGTTTCCTGTCTCACATTCAGGTCCTTTATCCATTTTGAGTTTATTTTTGTGAATGGTGTGAGAAAGTGGTCTAGTTTCAACCTTCTGCATGTTGCTGTCCAGTTCTCCCAGCACCATTTGTTAAAGAGACTGTCTTTTTTCCATTGGATGTTCTTTCCTGCTTTGTCAAAGATTAGTTGGCCATACGTTTGTGGGTCTAGTTCTGGGGTTTCTATTCTATTCCATTGGTCTATGTGTCTGTTTTTGTGCCAATACCATGCTGTCTTGATGATGACAGCTTTGTAGTAGAGGCTAAAGTCTGGGATTGTGATGCCTCCTGCTTTGGTCTTCTTCTTCAAAATTACTTTGGCTATTCGGGGCCTTTTGTGGTTCCATATGAATTTTAGGATTGCTTGTTCTAGTTTCGAGAAGAATGCTGGTGCAATTTTGATTGGGATTGCATTGAATGTGTAGATAGCTTTGGGTAGTATTGACATTTTGACAATATTTATTCTTCCAATCCATGAGCAGGGAATGTCTTTCCATTTCTTTATATCTTCTTCAATTACCTGCATAAGCTTTCTATAGTTTTCAGCATACAGATCTTTTACATCTTTGGTTAGATTTATTCCTAGGTATTTTATGCTTCTTGGTGCAATTGTGAATGGGATCAGTTTCTTCATTTGTCTTTCTGTTGCTTCATTGTTAGTGTATAAGAATGCAACTGATTTCTGCACATTGATTTTGTATCCTGCAACTTTGCTGAATTCATGTATCAGTTCTAGCAGACTTTTGGTGGAGTCTATCGGATTTTCCATGTATAATATCATGTCATCTGCAAAAAGCGAAAGCTTGACTTCGTCTTTGCCAATTTTGATGCCTTTGATTTCCTTTTGTTGTCTGATTGCTGATGCTAGAACTTCCAGCACTATATTAAACAACAGCGGTGACAGTGGGCATCCCTGTCGTGTTCCTGATCTCAGGGAAAAAGCTCTCAGTTTTTCCCCGTTGAGGATGATGTTAGCTGTGGGCTTTTCATAAATGGCCTTTATGATCTTTAAGTATGTTCCTTCTATCCCGACTGTCTCAAGGGTTTTTATTAAGAAAGCGTGCTGGATTTTGTCAAAGGCCTTTTCTGCATCGATTGACAGGATCATATGGTTCTTCTCTTTTTTTTTGTTAATGTGATGTATCACGTTGATCGATTTGCGAATGTTGAACCAGCCCTGCATCCCAGGAATGAATCCCACTTGATCATGGTGAATAATTCTTTTTATATGCTGTTGAATTCGATTTGCTAGTATCTTATTGAGAATTTTTGCATCCATATTCATCAGGGATATTGGCCTGTAGGTCTCTTTTTTTACTGGGTCTCTGTCTGGTTTAGGAATCAAAGTAATACTGGCTTCATAGAATGAGTCTGGAAGTTTTCCTTCCCTTTCTATTTCTTGGAATAGCTTGAGAAGGATAGGTATTATCTCTGCTTTAAATGTCTGGTAGAACTCCCCTGGGAAGCCATCTGGTCCTGGACTCTGTTGGGAGATTTTTGATAACCGATTCAATTTCTTCGCTGGTTATGGGTCTGTTCAAGCTTTCTATTTCCTCCTGATTGAGTTTTGGAAGAGTGTGGGTGTTTAGAAATTTGTCCATTTCTTCCAGGTTGTCCAATTTGCTGGCATATAATTTTCCATAGTATTCCCTGATAATTGTTTGTATCTCTGAGGGATTGGTTGTAATCATTCCATTTTCATTCATGATTTTATCTATTTGGGTCATCTCCCTTTTCTTTTTGAGAAGCCTGGCTAGAGGTTTGTCAATTTTGTTTATTTTTTCAAAAAACCAACTCTTGGTTTCGTTGATCTGCTCTACAGTTTTTTTAGATTCTATATTGTTTATTTCTGCTCTGATCTTTATTATTTCTCTTCTTCTGCTGGGTTTAGGCTGCCTTTGCTGTTCTGCTTCTATTTCCTTTAGGTGTGCTGTTAGGTTTTGTATTTGGGATTTTTCTTGTTTCTTGAGATAGGCCTGGATTGCAATGTATTTTCCTCTCAGGACTGCCTTCGCTGCATCCCAAAGCGTCTGGATTGTTGTATTTTCATTTTCGTTTGTTTCCATATATATTTTAATTTCTTCTCTAATTGCCTGGTTGACCCACTCATTCGTTAGTAGGGTGTTCTTTAACCTCCATGCTTTTGGAGGTTTTCCAGACTTTTCCCTGTGGTTGATTTCAAGCTTCATAGCATTGTGGTCTGAAAGTATGCATGGTATAATTTCAATTCTTGTAAACTTATGAAGGGCTGTTTTGTGACCCAGTATATGATCTATCTTGGAGAATGTTCCATGTGCACTCGAGAAGAATTTTTTTGTTTTTTTTATAAGACAAAGTAAAGATCTTAAGCAATTTCTGTATCTGAATTTCCATCCTTTAATGAATTGACCCTAAACATTTTAACTAAAATAACCCCATAATGGTCCTGAGTATTTATGAATAGTTAGCTGGTGTAGGATTAAAATTTTAGGATTTATGGGGTGCCTGGATGGCTCAGTTGGTTAAACATCTGACTCTTGATTTCTGCTCAGGTCATGATCTCACAGTTCATGAGTTCAGGCCCCACATTGGGCTCTGTGCTGACATCGTAGAGCCTGCTTGGGGTTCTCTCTCTCTCCCTCTCTCTTCTGCCCCTCCACTGCCTGTGCGTGCACTCTCTGTCTCCTCTCTCTTTTTCTCAAATGAACATTTAAAAAAATTAAAACTTTAGGATTTACAAAAATTTAATTTTATAAGAAAAGAATAATAAGTCATATTTCATGAAACCTTAACTTTCATTATTTTTTTTCAAGGTACACGAAAGAAGTACTCTGGATATAGAGTATAATCCTCTCTTGCATGAATTAATAGGACACATTAATAAATACTAGTTTTGTTTATACATTCAACTATAAGAACATTTTAAGGGGACATTTTATGATAATCATGTTTTTCCCAGTTTATCAATGCTCATTTTTTTCTTTGAATATTTTGACACTTTTCACATTAAATGACGTCCTCCTTATCATATTAAAAAAAATCAGATTCAAAGAACCCAAGAGAGGTGAGAGTTAATGAGGCAGCTACAGACAGCATTACAAAGCCCCTGGGCATAGTGGGACGAGGGAACTTTAATGGCAACTGGAATAGCAAAGAGCATCCCCAGACTCAGTAAAAGTGTGAGTTACAGACATATGATCCTGCAAAGGCTATTTACTGAAATAAATACCCAAGTATTTTGAAAAGACCAATATAGATCCTGCAAACCTAAATCCAGTGTTTGTTTTGTTTGTTTGTTTCCAATAGGAGAATAATCTGGTACTTTTTTCTCCCAGAAACCACAGGGTTCAGTATGGGTTACTGGGAGTCTATAAAAACCATCACTTTATAAATGACAGTCTGGCTGTCACCTGGCAATCTGCCACTTCGCCCAGCTTCTCACTGTAGCAATACTCTGGGTCTGGCCCTTTGCCAGTATCTGAAAAGGGATCAAGGCATATGAGCTTCACAGTGGCTCTCGAAGTCTCCTTCTTCTGGCACCTTCTCTGGGAGGCAGGCTGTCACCTCAGCAGAAAGCCACTTTGCAGCCTACAAACATTACTTTCCAACAGAGGTTGTATTAGCAGGAGAATGCCCACATGTACCGAAACATTTTAAGGAAATTCATTTTAAGTCCCTGGATGAAAAGGCAACAGGAAAACTCCAGTGCCTGGTACCAGCTTCCCGTGTGGCAGGTAGGTACCCTAAAGGGTGATGACTACCTCGGTCCTGGAAATATGGAGACGCACACTTTCATCGGCTAGCTATGACTCATTTCCTCTAAGAAATTTTAAGCAGTCTGTTCTAAAAGATGGTATGTGGGAAGATGAAAATTCTTTTAAAAAAATTATGTGGTAAAACCCAAACTCAAAACTGGAGCAAAAGTGGCATTGCTCTTCTATGCATCTGGGTTTCTAGAAACAGCTTTAGGCAGCAGGCTCAGGAGCTGGATGAATTCAGGGGCCATTTTAGGGCAAGCCAGGGTGGGATTAGATGTTCCATTCTGCACTGTTCTCCTAAGCCTGCCATGATCTGAAACTTAGCTCTTGGGCCTGGGCCAGAACCAGATTGACATTCAAAAGTGAGCAAAGAAGTCAGCAGCGTTCAGGCAATCGCTGTGCAGAATTCTCTGGATAATGACTTTCTCTCTTTTTTCCCCCCAATGCTGATCAAATGCGTCCAACTCATCCCCCTCTTTAGTGTCTCTATAGGTCCCTCCTGCTGAGATCATATGTTTTTTTTTAGATTATGAAAATAAATGCTAACTGCTATCTCTATCTTTTGGTCCCAGTTGAAGACAGTTATTCTTCAGTGATCTTTCATGGAATAAATAACTTGCCTAAATTTTCTAAGGCTAAGTTTGCTCCATAACTTCATCAGGAAATTATCTGTAATGAAAAAAAAAAAAAAGAACCTAGTTAATTAATATGAAGACCAAGTAATGTAAAAATTTGTATAATAACCCAATTAGGAAAATGTCATATAATTTCATATATGTAACTTATATACATGCATATGTATGTATATGTATATGTAATTTATTTTGTCATCATTTATAGTACATGTATGAAGAGTGAATTTAATTGTAGTTCCTTTGTTCATTGTTAATTCTTCTTATATTCTCTGTGAGCACTTATGATAATGAATGTGTTTGATATTCAGGTGGCTTTTCTGTGATTTCATTTTGCAGTTCAGTAATTGGAGATTCAAGGTTCATTAAAGACAGAAGTCTCAATTACTGTAATGAAAGTATAAATTAGTTATTCTGCTAGGTTTTAAAAAACTTGTAAGTCTTTCTGTGTTGTAAGAAAAGTCTGTGAAATGTTATTCTTTCCATCTTCAGTTTTAGATAGTTAAAAATGTTAAAAATGGATTCCCTGAACATAACATTGTGAAAATATTAGAAATGTTTAAGAAATACCTTGTTTGTGGCTCAAAGTAGAGGAAAAAAAGGCCAATTTTAATTAATTAATTTTAATTTAGTTCAGATATGTTCAAATATAAGGTGATGTCCTTTTTCCAGATGCATTTTCAAAAATGGGTTGAAAATGGGACAACTTGATATGCTAAAATTTTGAGATATAAGTGAAACAGATAAGTAGCCACACAATGTTAGTTTATTTATATATATTTAACATTAATTCAAATATGTTGCTTTTTTCCACTGTCATATTTAACATATATTTACAACCACTACAATGTAATAATTGTTTCACTACATTTTATTTTATTTATTATTATTTTTTAATGTTTGTTTACTTTTTGAGAGACACAGAGCATGAGTGGGGGAGGGGCAGAGAGAGAGCAAGACCCAGAATCTGAAGCAAGCTCCAGGCTCTGAGTTGTCAGTACAGAGCCCAATGTGGGGCTTGAGTTTACAAACTGAGATCATGACCTGAGCTGAAGTCAGATGCTTAGCTGACTGAGCCACCCAGGCGCCCCTGTTTCACTACACTTTAAAGTGATCTTTAAAAGTTCACTGATCTTTTTTTTAAAAAATACAGATTCCAAATTTTGCAGATTGAATTTAAGTCAGGCTAAATGACTTCTTCAATCAATATGTTGTTGGTCAAAATAATTAAGAGAGTAACCCATAATATGAGAGGCTGTAAGCACTGGAGTACAGAGTGACTCCACCTTTCCTTGGAGATAATTTGGGTTAGAAAAACCTCAGATAACACTTACCTTATTGATATATATATATATATATATATATATATATATATATATATATATTCACACAATAGAAATTTTAAAAGCTGTAAAAGTTTATAGTGAAGTAAGCCAATCTTTCACACATGTCCCTAGTTTTCCCTACCCTACTTAGGTACTCAACAAATATTTACTAAATGAGTAAGTCATGATTATTTTTATACTATCTTCTTTCTGTTTTTGAAAATATGTATTATTTTTATAATCAGAAAAAAGATAAGAAATCAGTTTCTCCATAAACCTGAAAATTGCAGCTAGACTTGTGTTTTGTTTTCCGAACATAATACTTGTTAAAATTCCAGACCTCCATTGAAATTTTAGCAAAAAGTTCTGATCCTTAAATCAGTCCAGATCATTCTAGGAATTGTTTTAGTGCTGTTAACTCTACAATTTTAGAGATCACTGTTTTCTTCTATTGTATGAGCAATATGGAGAAAATTCTTTGGATGAAAACTTACCAAAGTTAACAGAGTTATTGAATTGAATTCTCTTCTACTACCTAGAAGAAAGAAAGCTACTATGAAAACCATGTTCACCTTTGAAAATTATTTGAGCCGCAAAGTTGCAACCAATTAATGACTCTTAATTAGCTAAAATCCTGTTAATCTCAGTGAACACGGCAAATTTCACACATTTGTTGTTTGCTCCTGAAGTACCTTGGATAGTGGCAAATCTTTCTCATTGGGGCAGCAATTGCCAGGACCCCAGCCCAATTGGGGCTACTCAGAACTTTCCCTTAGGAGTCTGTGTGCCCAAGTGGCATTCTGAGTCCACATAAACCTGTTGTTCCTCTAGGGGCGCCTGGATGGCTCAGTTGGTTAAGCGTCTGACTTGGGCTTGGGTCATGATCTCATGGTTCCTTGGATTCTGTGTCTCCCTCTCGCTCTCTGCCCCTCCCCCCCTTTGACCCCAACTTGTGCTGATGCTCTCTCTGAAAAATGAATAAACATTTAAAAAACCCCCGAAACTGTCATTCCTCTTGATCCTGCCTTCGTCTGCTATTCAAAATGTAAGGTGCTTGCGTATCTATACTATTGTATAGTTTCAGTCCATGTTGCTATGTGCTGCCTTCCTGGTAACCCATCCTTTGTTTTCTGTCCTTGGAAACATTTTCATCGTGCTTTACAGAACCCCCACCTCACTATTTAAAATGAACAAATCCAACTCCCTTATATCTTCAAAGATTGTTGCAGTTGTGTTCTCCGGGAAGCAGATGTTAAAATGGAGTTAGGAGTGCAAGAGGTTTTTTGGAAGATAACACCTGTGAAAGATGCAATAGGATTGCAAAGACTCAGACCCTAGTGCAGATCTGGCCAGGTCACAGTCAACCCAATAGAGAGCTAGAAAACAAAAACTGATGATTACAAGCGTTCTGCATTGGAAAGAATGGCAGGCCCCCATGTCTCTGCCATGTTCAGTCACAGGCTGGGGCGATCCAGGAAAAGTGTGGCCTCCACTCAAAAGCTGAGGCAGATCCCTCCCTCAGGTGCTAACTGCTGGAAACTGTCAGTCAACTACATTCCTTGTGGCTGAACATCAAAGTCTTTCCTGAAGGGAGATCAGAGACAGACATGCAACTCCAATGCTGCCTCATAGATTAATTCCTCCACTGCCCCACTTCTGAAATCTTAAGCCCCACGACATTCTCCCCACTTACCCTAATGCCCCATCTTTCCACCCTTCACTCCCTTATTGTCATTGTATTTGCTTTGCGATTTCATGGGAATCTTCCACTCTCTTATTCCTTCAACCTTCTGTCAATGTTTCAGCTGTCTCTTGATTTCACTGTTTTCCCCAGATAGGATAGACCCAGATTCCCATCACTTCACTCATTCTCCAGCCAGTATCCTTGAATTTTTTGCCCCCTTTCCGTAAGTGCCCACATCACAAAATCCTGTTCTACTATCTGCCTTCTTTATTCCTATACTCAAACTGCTGGGTGCAGCTAAAGAAAATCATACAACACCACAGATTAATGTCACATGGTTTCCAATCTTAGCTGAACCCTAAACATTATACAGAAATCCTATAATTGGGCACTTCCTTCTCACATGGCATCTGAAGAAAAATCTTATAATTTGTTTTGCAACATATTAAAGAGCATGATGGGAAAAGCATGGGCTTTGGGATCATACGGATTAGATCTGAATCCTAGCTCTTTACTGCCTGTATGACCTTACTTCTCTGGGTCTTTTTCTCCCAATCTTTAAAATGGAGCTAATATTGACTATTAATGACAGATTGTTTTATTCATTTATTTAAAAAATTTTAATTCCAGTGTAACTAACATACAGTATTATATTAGTTTCAGGTGTACAATATTATGACTCAGCAATTCTATGCATTACTCAGTGTTCATTGTCATAAGTGTACTCTTGATCCCTTTCATCTATTTCACCCATCCCCCACCAACCTCCCCTCTGGTAACCACCAGTTTGTTCTCTATATTAAGTGTCAGTTTTTGGTCTGTCTCTTCTATCTTTTGTTCATCTTTAAAAAAAATTATTTTTTATTTTTGTTTTGATGACAGATGGTTGTGAGGATTACATAAAACATTTAACTGGTTTAGTAAGAGGTCTCAAATCACTTAAATATATATATTCTAATGTCCCACTACTGTTACCAACTGTACTTTATTGAAAACCCACTTTTCTACTGAATTTATCTCAATCCAATCCATAATGTTCTGGCCACTTTAAGTTATTAAAACAGTCCTCTTCTCCACTAGTGCAGGTTAGATGGGAGACTCTGTGTGTGTGTGTGTGTGTGTGTGTGTGTGTGTGTGTGTTTAGTGAAGGCATGAGCTGCTTTCTTGGACTGCACACTTTACTCCATGCACTTACCTTTCTGATGTCTAAACAGGAAGACAGGGAAGAACTTGTCTTTTTGTACATTGTCAAAGTTGCTGTCCTCCTTCACTGTAAATGACCTTGTATCTTTACACATGTATGAAGTGCCATTCACAAATATGTCAGTCCTAAGCAGTTTCAGTAAACATTGATGGTACCGTGGAACACTTAAATTTGTCTTTTGTTTGAATTCCATCCCTCTCAGCATTGCCTCCCACTCAAAGGACTGCTCCATGATTTAGTGGTCCATTTCTTACCTACTTTCTCATTGGCCATTGCAGCCCAACTTTGGAGCCAAAGATACAGGTGGGATCATTTTCTGTATCTCCCAGGAATCATGGAGTTGAGATTAGGTATCCTTACCTTCTTGGCCTGGCCACATCACAGATGAGGAAAGCGAGGTACAGACAGATTGAATAACCTTTATGTCTTCTATTTACCTTTCTATAGTTGAATGTATCTGCTAGGACTATAAATAAGATTTTCCAAATCCATTGTTAAAAGAACGAGTTTCTTAGTTTTCTTTTTTTCATTATTATAAATGATTATTTGAGATTACAACCACCCATAATAAATTCAGTAACTTGTCATTTTTGTGACCTGGAAGAGGTTATATATCACGGTCCTTGTAACACTCTTGGTACACCAGAATTATCTGTTCCTTGGAAGTTTTTAGTCTTCATCCACAAATCTGTCCCTCTAAAGTGGCAATTGTTCTTTAGGAGCTATTTAAATTGTTATCGGATGGTTTAATTTTTCTATATTTTGTTGGTTTTGATATTTTATGTTTCTATAAACATTAACTTCTCTTGAAGTTTCCTCATATTATGCACAAGATAGATTGTCTTCTCATTTTAAAATATCAGTTTTATCCTTTGTTACATCACTCTTCAATTCTCTGGTTGTTGTTTGCCCAATATGATGAATTGATGTGAGAAAAATACATGTAATGTGGTTTAACTTAATCAGATCAGAGATTCATATCCAAATAATATTTTTAAAGTTTATTTATTTTGAGAGAGAGAGAGAGCAGGGGAGGGTCAGAAAGAGAGGGAGAGAGAATCCCAAGCAGGGTGTGTCCTCTCTGCACAGAGCCTGGCAGGTGGTGGCTTGATCTCATAAACCATGAAATCATAACCTGAGTTGAAATCAAGCATTTGATTACAGCATTTCATTTTATTTATTTATTTTTTTAAATTTTGTTTTTAAAAATAATCTCTACACCCAACATGGGGCTTGAACTCAGAACCTCGAGATCGAGAGTCATGTGCTCCACCAACCGAGCCAGCCAGGTGCTCCTTGAATACAATATTTTAAATGAAAAGTTTAATATAGTTTGATATTAAATATGGTGTTGTTTTGTACTATTTTACTCTTTTGTGATCTGCTTTATATTTTTTAAAAGTCCCCTCCCAAGATATTAAGTATCTAAATTTCACCTAAGCACGTGTATTTGTATACACACACACAAACATACACGGTCACTATTTTCATTATTTGCTTTTATTATCTCTGCTTACAAGAACAATTACTGAAATACTTAAGTTCAGGAATACGTAAGTTCAGTCTTTGCTTATAAGATTTTCCTTATAGTTTTTTTTTCATACTATCATAACAAACCAAAAATATGCCAGTTTACCACATCAGGCTTGGTAATGGTTAAGTAGTTCTTAGGCTTTCAAACCTTTGCTATGATAAATTTTAATCATTCGGAGAAACATGGGTACTGGGTGTAATATGGATATAGGGGAATCTGAGTTCAGATTCTGAGAATACAATCTATATGATTAAAAAAATGGTTGGTTACAGTTTACTTCACATACAGAATATTCTCACTTAGTATTTAGGTTATTTTAATTGCATTAGATCTGTATCCTTTCAAGTTTAATTAGTAGAAACACAAAATTTTTTATCTTTGGTGCCAACTGCCAAAGTAACATGTTTTTACTATTTCCTCTTACTCTGCAATAGGCATTTAAAATATTTTATAGTCTCAGCTTCAGATGTTCTTTTGCATGTGTAGTGGCACACCCTTCACATTGGTAAAAAACATGTAGAAAACTTGAGCAAGTGATTTTTTTTCCCCTAAAATACTACTTAGAATTGAATGGAGGTTGGCAGTTTTTGGAATAACAAATAAACATATTTTAAACTCACAAAAGACCAAGATTTATCTGCAATTCATACATTTCTTAGAACTGTATTAAAAAAAGTTTGGTGTTTAACAAATACTGTACCTAATATGAGACTATGGTAACTATAAATCATGAAAAAAAGGATACTGTGATATAGCTCTATAGCTTCCGATAATTCTTTTTGGAATTTATTATCATTAATTGTTAGGGTTCATTCTGAACCTCAACTGTTCAAGTTCCTAAACTTGAATGCCTAAACTATTCAAATGAGCTCATGCACATTTAAATCAGGAAAAGTAGCCAATCGTATCCTTCTTTCATATTTCTGTCACTTTCTATCCTCAGAACAAAGTGACTCTTGGGCCGCCTGCTCATGATTTGGAGATATAGTGGAACTATTGAAATAGTGGAGAAATAGTGGAAACTGCAATGAAATAAAGTACAACACAGATGTAGTAAGTAATAAACTTCACAAGTAAATGTAATTTAACCTCTAAAAGTTTTAAGCAGTATTTCCCAACTCCAAAGTCTTTAAGTAGAAATAAGAGGCTTTTATTACTAACAAGCTTCTAAAACAAACAAAGGCATCACTGGACTCAAAGTCTTGTTAAGGGTAGGGACTTCCTTCTCAGTTTGTCTCTGATTTACGAGCCAGGGGTAGAACCCGCTTTCTTCTACAGTGCTCTACCAATATTTATTAAATGAACTGTTTTGTATCTAAATATTGGAAGGATCCTAATATTGCCAATGAAAAGTAAGATATAAGAAAAGGCTGGTGGACCCTTTTATGCTTCCTTCCAGAATACTTACTTGCTCCTGTACTCCAGGTTTAGGTGAAGGGTGGGAACTGACCAAATGTAGGAAGAACAAGAAGGTGTAGGGTGTAAGGAAGTTACTCCCATTACAGACTTTGGTACCATTTTGATTCCTCTCTGGTTGCTTATCTGAATTCCTGGGCTACTAGATTAAAATTTACAGCTCCTCTCTGAACCCTCTGGTCTTTTTCCTTTCTGCTTTTTCCTGTGCACATTCTTGTATAGTAGGTATTTTGGTCCCCCCCCCCCCCCGCCCCCCCCCCCCCCCGCCACTGAATTTACGAGTTCAGGAAAACGACTTCTTTTCTGTCCCACAAAGCGACTTATAAACGATGTTTCTGGAATGTATGATGACTTTAATCCCAATCCCAAATAAGACTGGCAGTCCCTCAACCCCTCTCAGGAGAGCCTCTTAGCTCCAGTAGTTACGCAGCGAAGACAGGTCTTCCTCTTCTTTTCCAGAGAGGTGCCCCGGAGGGCTTGAGGGATTACCCAAGCGAGAGCGGTACCGAAAGTTACCGCCCCGGGCCACATTCTATTCATCCTCTTTTCTCATCTGACCGAGCGCAAGGATGGGGAGGAAGGGATCCAGCCGGTGCTTCGAGTCTACCCACCAGTCGCGGAGTAAGCGAACCGGCGTAAGGGTACCCAGCGGCACGGGCCCGCAGTTCCCGCCCCGCGCCGCGCACGCGTTATGTAAGCGCCCGAGGCCCCGCCCCTGGCAGGCCCCGCCCCCACCCTGCCCGGCTCCGGCTCTGCCGGCGGAGGGGGCGGAGAGAAGCCGCAGCTGCAACTTCGCCTGGAGGCTCTGATCCTAGCCTGGGCTCAGCCGGGGACCCAGCCGCCGTCACTGCGGAGCCGCCCGCTTCCTCGGCCCGGGCCTCAGCGCAGCGGGCTCGGCCATGGCAGCCGCCACCGCCGGCGCCGCGGCGAATCTGGCCCCTGCGCTCGCCGCCAGTCTCTGAGCAGCCGTTAACCAGACCGCCCGCCCGCCCTCCTGCTGGTGCCTCCGCGGCCCCAGGTTCCGCACAAGTTTCCGCCGCCGAAGAAGCAGGAGGCGAAGGCGGGGGAGGACGGACTAGGGGAGTCGTACGCCCCCGGCCCTCCCGCCCGCTATGTGGGGGCGCTTCCTGGCCCCGGAGGCCGGCGGCCGGGACAGCCCCGGCGGAGCCCGCAGTCTCCCGGCGGGTAAGTAACGGGACAGCCCCTCCCCCGCGGCTGGTGTGGGGGTCGCGGCCGACCGCCACGCCTCGGGACCCTGCCGCCGTTCCCTTCCCTTCTCAGGCCTGCCTTCCCCCCCCCGCCCCAGGCCGCCTCCCCGACGCCGCCGCGCGCCCGCCCGCCCCGTTTCCTCCCGGCTGCCGACACCCCGGCACCGCGGGCTGACATCTGGCGGGCCGCGTCCCCGGTCCCGTCCGCCCCTGCATCGCGCGGCCGGGCGTCCAGCCTGCTCCTCCCCGGGCCGCAGCCCCGGCGCCCCAACTTCAAGCTCGCCAGGGCCTCCTCTGGTTGCGCTTTGTTGTCCGGCCTCCTCCCTTTTCCCTCGTGGGGTGTGTGGCCGACGTGGATAACGGGGCTCACGGGGACCCGAGCGGGAAGGTCGCTGCGACCGTGCTGCGGCGGCGGCTTGGGGCGCGCCTGGGAGGGCCGGGGTCTGCTGCGCCCACGCCCGCAGCTGCTACTTGGGGCGTTTTGGGGCGGGAGGAGGTTGCTGGTGATGCCATCTCCTCCATAAGTGATCCCCGAGGGGACTTCAGCCCCTCAGTGAAACCTGGTCACCTCCCCGCAGCTCTCTCTGGCGTCAGGGGAGGACACGTCCTGCATGAGCCAATCGATCTCTGAGCGGCGGGGGTGTTAATGGGTTTGCCTCTCCCTGGCCCCTTCAGGGAAAATTTGGAGATTGCCGCGTTCACTGTGTGAAGGGAGCGGTTTGTGTCGGACAGCCATTTCATGCCTGCATCGCTCAGAAGTTGTGTGGGAGCCACCAGATTGGGATAAATCCTCCCCTAATTTGGGATGAAAAAGATAAGGCTTAAAGAAAAAAAAAAGACTTGGGTTGCCTGTGACAAGTTGTCTGACCCTGACGATTCCCCAAGACACTTTAATTGGATCTTGAACCCTTTGAGAAGCTGAAAGTTATATAGGCCTTTTATCCAGAAAAAATTGCCATATGTACAGACGTAAAATTTTTTCCTCCAATTTTAGGTGGTTCTCGAACTCGTAGGTAACCTTGTTCCACAAAATGTTTTGAGTTCCACTTGTAACTGACATTTTTGTAGACATTTTTAAAGCTATTTGCAAAACAAAAACCGTAGAAACAGCATATGGAAGTGAGAATTTTTTTTTCTGGTAGCATTTTCTGCTCTTTAAAGTATACCAGGCACAGTTGCTATTAAAATTTCAAATAATGTAATTCTATGATAGTTCAGAAATTTGTGATGTGGTTTTTTTTAGACATATAATTTTACTAGTTATTGGGGGAGTGTAATTGACAAGTAGAAATTGTATATATACTTAAGGTGTCCAACTTGATGTTTTGATGTATGTATATGTATGCATTGTGAAATGATTTCCACAATCAAGCTATTTAACATATTCATCACCTCATAGAGTTACAATATTTGTGTGTGTGTGGTGAGAACACTTCAGATTTATCCTCTTAGCAAATTTCAAGCATATTGCACGGTATCAAGTGTAGTCACCATACCGTACTTTATTGGAGACATATGTAAATTTTTAAATCCAGAGTTAAATTTAAAATCATTCTCTTAAATTTGGTTCTGCAACACTTGTAGCAATAATGGAACTTAATGTAGGCATGGATTTAGTTAAAAAAATGTAAGTGGGAATTATCTTCTCTAAGATGTATACTATTTATCCTAATAAGGGGAGAGTGCAGTTGAGAGGTTTCCGATGCTTACTGACTACTAGAAATACTACAGTCACAGTTAACTTCAGTAAGCAAGAAGACAACTTCATTATCCCTAGGGATTGGAGGGAGTGGTTTCAATTTATCTGTACCTGTCAAGAGCCATCTGTAGTGTCTTTGTAACCTAACCTCTTGAAAGAGATTTGTAATAATAACATGTTTGGAGATATAATGTCACCCAAGCATTGTATCCATTTTTCCATTGTTTTTCATGAGGAAGAAAACCTCATAGTGAGCAGAAGTTAAGCAACTGAAGGAAGGACTTTGAGGTTGTATTGCAGGCCCTAGACCTTTGCTGTAACAAAGAATATAGTGGAAGGAGATAATTTATAAACAGTACCCAGGTTGAAGGAATTTGGACAGGATATCTTTACAAAGCATATATTTTATCATATTTTGACAGTGATAAGCCATTGGTAAGTCAGGACATGCCTTTCCAATAAATTTTTTTTTCAGCGATATGCCGAGAGTGAATTACTTTTACAGTAATAGTGATGTACTTTTTGCTATGCTTCTTTATTCTTTTTTTTTTAAAAAAAGTTTTTTAATGTTCATCTATTTTCGAGAGAGAGGGAAAGAGAGCAGGGGAGGGGCAGAAGGAGAGGGAGACACAGAATCTGAAGCAGGCAACAGGCTCTGAGCTGTCAGCACAGAGCCCGACACGGGGCTCAACCCATGAACCGTGAGATCATGACCTGAGCTGGTCAGACACTTAACCGCCTGAGCCACCCGGTGCCCCAATGCTTTATTCTTGAGCAAATAAGTATTTAAAGTTATTTTTTAGTTAATTTTATAAAGTTATACCTTAGATGAAAAACTTACATGTAGTTTCTTTTACAAATGAACAGATGGTGAAGGTCAAGATAATGACCTCTGAGATGCTTTATGCAGGGATTTCTTTTCCTTTCTGAGAATTTGAAGAAAATTTATATTTTTGAAATAATGTTCAGTATATCTTTTGACCAACTTGAGCAATTTTAGAATTTTGTGAAAACAAAGAGTTGTTTTCTGATTGTATTTGTCAGCAATCATTTTATTCCTCAAGGCCAATACGAAACCAGGGATAAGTAAATAATTTCTGGTATTGAAATGAGTTTACTACTTCAGTATGTGGGTTAATTCTAGGTATCCTAAAACTGATTTGTTTATCGAAATATGTAACTGGACTAAAGAGAAAATCAGTGGTAATGTAGAATCAGCTGAAAATATTGAAGGTAACATTTTTTTTTAAGGTAATGGTAGTAAAATCAAATAGGAACAATAACAAGTGTGGTTTGGAGAATACTGAACTTTTGACCTTTGCTTTGGGATTTAATTTTGTTTTGGTACCTACAGTTTTTCAGCTTTATAGAGTAAACGTTTATAAATGTAAATAAGATGAACATGTTCATATATTTCTATACAAAGAACACCCCCCTTTCCCCCTTTTGTGTTGGCAAGTATGGTTAGATGGCTAATTTTATTTTGAGAGAAAGCACAAGTTGCGGAGGGGTAGAGGGGTGGTGGGAGAGAATCCCAAGCAGGCTACACACTGTCTGTGGAGACTCTGATGCCAGGCTCAGACTCCCCATGAGATCATGACCTGAGCCGAAGTTGGACGCTTAACTGAGCCACCCAGTTGCCCGTTGAAAGCTGATTTTAAATAGAACAAGTGATACGTCTTTATGTATTTGATTGAATGCATTTGAGAATACCTTGCTGTTCAAAATGTATAATCAGAGGGAGAGGGAAAGGGAGAGAGACTCTTTAGCGGGCTCTGTGCCCTTCCTGGAGCCCAAAGCAGGGCTCCATCTCACAACAGGAAGATCATGGCCTGAGCCTAAATTAAGTCTGACACTTAACCAACTAAGCTATCCAGGTGCCCCTTTCTTTCCTTTATGTTTTAAAAATCTAGTATGATATAGTAGTATTTTGAGTACTTTTGCCTAGTTATACCGAATTTGATTCATTTTATAAATTATACTTTAAAAATATTAATATATTCAACCCTTACAACATTTGGGGGCAGGATATGATAGTTTTAAAGTATGCTAAAATATGAAAACATGAGATCTGGAGAAATGTCAGTGCCTTGAGCTTGAAATCTTCTTCCTAGTTGATGCATTGCCATAAGGTGTTTAGTGATGTCATAATGATAGTAGTGATAACCGGTATGATTACACCAGATACTGAGGTATTCTTCTGTGGTTCTGAATTAGATGGATCTAAAAGTACTGTGGTAACAATGAAACGTAACTCTTTTGCCTGAACTCATTTGGACATGTTCTATTATAATAGGCTTTGCAGGGTGAGGGGCGAATCTTAACTTTAGTAATGACTGTCGTGAAATGAACTTGATTAGTAATTGGAACTTGATCATTTCTTGGCTTGAATGGAGCTGGTAAATTAATCTGAGGCCAGGGAATAAATGGTGAGTTGACAACCACTATTGTCATGTTGTGAATATTTTTGCATGTTGAGAACAGAAAAATTTTAGAGTCATGATTTTTCTGACTGGATGAAATGTTTGTATGCATATTCTGAGAAAATGGTGATGACATGAAGAGTCCTAGATAGTATTTTACTGAGTGATGGCTTAATTAGTGGGAACTAATGTGTAAAATGTGCATTAAAAAATGAAGAATGTCATCATCTAGATAACTTCCAAAGCTGCAGTGAGATACTAATTATTATTACTACCTTAAGCATTCATATTTTACACTGCCAAAATAATATTCTGAAAAGTAGAATTTATCATATAAAGTATTCATTTTAAGAATGGAAATGATCGGGGTGCCTGGGTGGCTCAGTCCCTTGAGCGTCTGACTTCAGCTCAGGTCATGATCACTCTGAGTTTGAGCCCCACGTCAGACTCTGTGCTGACAGCTGGGAGCCTAGAACCTGCTTCGGATTCTGTGTCTCCCTCTCTTTCTGCCCCTCCCCCACTAACACTGTCTCTCTCCCTCTCTCCCTCTGTGTCTCTCTCTCTCTCTCTCTCAAAAATAAACATTAAAAAATTTTAAAAAAAAGAATGGAAATGGTCAACATAAAAAGAACGTCAAGTAGCTTTTCATACTAATATCTTACTTCTACTTTCTATTTTTCTTTAATTATAAAAATCCATTGTTATTACCTAGTATAGTGGTTGGCACATAATACGTACTTGGCAAATGTTTGTGAGTCATTCTTTCAATAAATATTGTGTAATAGGCATTGTACTAGTCTGTAGCAATACATCACTGAACAAGAAAGATAAGGTCCCAGCTCTCAGGGAGCTTACATTCTAGTGGGGACGCAGCTGTCTGTAAGTAAACCAACAACAAGAGAGTTCACCTGGTAAGTACTGTGAAAACAGGGAAACTGGGTGAGATGGCAGAGGTTGAGTAGAGCTGCTTTGGATCGGCTGGTCAGGGAAGGCCTTTCTAAGGAGGTAACGTTGAGCTGAGGCCAGAATGATAAGGAGCCAGACGTGAGGGGAGGAGTATTCAGGCACAGGGCACAGACACAGCTCCAAGGTAGAAATGAGTTTGGGGAGTCTGAAGAATATCAAGAGCCAGTGAATCTGGAGCATGGAGATCAGGAATGTGAGGTGAGGGAGCCCAGATAATGTAAGGCATTGTAGGAAGTTTGGGTTCTATTCTGTGTGAGGGGAATCTAGATATAAAAAGGGTAGGAGAGATGACTCTTCATTTATTCATTCACTGGGGAGTGCCTACTTTGAGGCAGACACTCTTCTAGCATTAGGGAAACAGAGTAGACATTCTCTGTCCTTGGTGTTTATGGATCATGCCTGGCTGTTCTGTGGGGAAAAATTGTGGAGGGTTGGGGGAAAGAAGAGAAGTAGGGAAGCCAGTTAATAGCATACTGCAGTTAATAGGTTACGTACAATAGATGGTCTGGGATCACAGTGGTAAGATCGGATTTGGGGAGAAGAGGATGGGTTTGGAATATACTTGAGAAAGCTGGGAGGATTTACCAATGGTTTGGAGATGACAAAGGAGGGAATCAGGAATCAAAAATGGTATCTTAGTTTTGGTTTCAGAAATTTTGTTTGGTGGTGCTATTTCCTGAGGTGAGGGGAAGAGAGAGGAAGGCAAATAGAATCAAGAGTTCTTGTTTTGGCCACATGCTTTTTTAGAGGTTGCAGGCACCACGTTGAGTCAAGCTCAGTGGAGAGATGGGAGAGGTGGAGGTAGGCATTTTGAGAGATGTCTGTGTATAAATGGTGTTTAAAGGTGTTTACATGGAGCAAATATGGAGAATACAGCAGAGGATCAAGCTCTGGGGCATTTAATGTTTCCTGTCAGGGAGAGGAAGAGGAACAATCCAAAGAAACTGAGAAGGAGCAGCCGGTGAGTTAGGAATAAAACCACAGAGTGTGATATTCTAGAAGAGAGGCGGCTGAGGGGAGGAGTAATCACTAAAGTCTTATGGTTCCAAGAGGTCATATAAAATCAGTCAGAATAGATCAGTGGCCCTGGCCAGTTTCCATGAGAGACTGTTAAAAACTTAAAAATTGGCCGGGATTAGAGATCTAATCCATTCAATTCTTTTTTTTCTTTTTAATGTTTATTTTTGAGAGAGAGAAAGTGCGCCTGCAGAGGGGCAGAGAGTGGGAGACAGGAACCCGAGCTGGCTTTGCACTGACAGCAGAAAACCCAACGCGGGGTGCAAACTCACAAAGCAAGAGATCTTGATCTGAGCCTGAATTTACGAACTGAGAGATTATGACCTGAGCTGAAGTCAGACACCCAACCCACTGAGACACCCAGGCACCCCTCCACTTAATTCTTTATTGCATGGAGATTGATACATAAGTGCTAAATACAAGTTTGAATTGCTTTCTCCTTGCTACTTCTCAAGCTAGGGTGACCGATGGTCTGGGTTTGCCTGGGACGTTCAGTTTCAAGACTAGGGGAGGGGAAGTGTCTCCTGGGATGCCTTACATTGAACAGTGGCTAAACCTTGACTCAAGGACATCTCAAATAGTGTAAGTGTTCTTCCCACCAGAGTAGATTTTCTGTCAGGGGACCAGACTTTGGTATTTAGTTTTATTTCATGCTTTGGCCTGAGAATCTGCCTCAAAATAGTAACTCTCTATTTTTGTTTCTTTTCTCCTGTGATAAATGGTTTAAGACTTCATTACATGGTGCTAAAATAATTGAAGTCATTGATAAGATTTTAAATTACTTTAAAGAATGAGTTTAAGATCAGGACCTTTGTTCTATACCTTTTCTGTGTAGTAGATGTCTAGTGAATAAATCTGATTGCTTTATTGATGCTACTTTTCATTACTAAAATTCAGAGTTAGAGATGAACTGTAGTTCTTAGTTATCCTGCCGGAGAATGGGATGAAATATTTGCACTAAATTTGGTGTAAAGTTCAAAGTTTTCTACAAGGTGGTTACGTTGTAGACAGATTGTGTGTTTTTTGACTGTAAGAAATATATGTTGCCTTCCCATGACATTACAGAAGCTTTTTTGAAGCTTTCTGAGTAGTACTGAGCATTACATCTTATTTTAGGAATGATGTACTGAAAACTTTGACTAGAAATTAAGTTCTTTAATTTTGGGAAGATATGTATTAATTTTCTCAAAACTTTATTTTGAAATGTTTTAGAACTAAAGTTTTGTTTCAGTTTTGGCACTTAAATGTGTTGTGTGTGGCACTTAGGTTCCTAAGTATGG
Organism: Panthera uncia; assembly: GCF_023721935.1. Lineage (NCBI taxonomy): Eukaryota > Metazoa > Chordata > Mammalia > Carnivora > Felidae > Panthera > Panthera uncia. The sequence continues at coordinate 75,852,736 of NW_026057580.1, read as the reverse complement.
GTAAACAAAAGGCTAATTGAGAAATAATTAGCCTACTCAGCTTTCTTTGGAGGTTAATGGCTACATAAATTAAAAGTAGCATTTATTAGGTCTGACAATTTAGGAAATTTTATTTTGATTGGGATTTTTATTTTCTCCTGGATGTTGTTGATCCTTCTAAGTTTTGGCATAATTTGCTACCATGGAGAATATTTTTTCTAGTGGTACTATGAAATAGTTACAGTGAGAGACAAAGGTGGGCCTCTGGAATACTGCTTGGTATACTTTCTCCACATTTATAGTGGTTTTATTAAAAACTTCATTTTTTACCAGTGTGTAAACTGAAACAAAGACTTATGAGAGATTAAATTAAATGTGGTCCTCATTCCAGATGGCTGCCAATATACTTTTTTTTGAATACAGCATTTCAGGTAACCAGAAGATAAGCTAGGACTTCCACCTGTTTACATATTGACATCAACATGCATGTAATTTTTGTCATAGGAGGAGATAGACTTGTCTGTGCTGTTTGCTGCCCTAACCCTCTTGAATTCCTTGCTTTGTATAATGAGTACTTGGCATATATTTATTGGTTTGAATTCATATTTTTTGTGTGAAAGGCAAACCACTTATTTATCTGGTGTCTATTTAATTGAGGTAATTTTAATCTCAGCCTGAACCAGTGAAAACTCTTCCTTGTTATGGTAGAATTGAGAATAAGGAAATTTCAGAATTACGTTGAAGGAGTGTAGTCTTATACCTTTTGCGGTAATGTGTTTAAAATTATTCATAGTAGTTAATGAACTTCCCTATTTATGTTTAAGAAAACAAAGAATACTAGTTTTTGATTACTTAAAATTCAGTTTTAATTTTCATTCCCACCAACAGTGCACAAGGGTTCCCTTTTCTCCACATCCTTGCAATATTTGTTATTTCTTGTCTTTTTGATAATAGCCATTCTAATGAGTGTGAGGTAGTATCTCATTATGCTTTTGATTTTCATTTTCCTAATGGTTAGTGATGTTGATATTGACACCTTTTCATGTACCTGTAGGCCATTTTTATATCTTTTTTGGAAGAATACCTATTCAGGTCCTCAGCCCATTTAAAAAATCTGATTTGTTGTTATTGCTGTTGCTGTTGAGTTTTATGAGTTTCTTATATATTTTGGATATTAACTCCCTATCACATACATAGTTTGGAAATACTTTTTCCCCGTTCTATATGTTGCCTTTTCATTTTGTTGATAGTTTCCTTTGCTGCATAGAAGCTTTTTAGTTTAATGTAGTCCCACTTGTTTATTTTTGCTTATGTTGCCTTTGCTTTTGGTGTCCAATCCCCCCCAAAAAAACATTGTCAAGATTGATGTCAGGGAGTTTACCCTCCGTTTTCTTCTAGGAGTTTCATGGTTTTGGGTCTTGTGTTCAAGTTTTTAACCCATTTTGAGTTGATCTTTCTGTATGGTATGAAGATAGGGGCTCAGTTTTATTCTTTGGCATGTGGCTGCCCAGTTTTCTCAGCATCATGTATTGAAAGAGATCATCATTTTCCCATTGTATATTCTTGGCTCCTTTGTAGTAAATTAATATACCCTATATGTGTGGGCTTGTGTCTGGGCCTTTTTTTTTTTTTTTTTTTTAATGTTTATTTATTTATTTTTGAGAGAGAGAGAGTGAGTGAGCAGGGGAGGGACAGAGAGAGAGGGAGAGAGAGAATCTGAAGCAGGCTCCATAGTGTCAGCACAGAGCCCGAAGCGGGGCTCGAACTCAAGAACTGTGAGATGATGACCTGAGCTGAAACCAGGAGTTGGACACTTAACTGACTGAGCCATCCAGGTGCCCCTAATTCTGGGCCCTTTATTTTGTTCCATTGATTTGTGTGTTTGTTTTTATGCCTGGCACTTTAGAAACAATATTTTTTCATATTTATTCAGTTATCACAAAAACCCTATAAGAGAGGTACTCTAATTTGTTTTCTCTTTTTACATGTGAAGAAACAGAGGTACAGTTTAGGTAAGTGACTTACTCAAGGTGTCACTGCTAATAAGAGGTGGAATAGAGCTTGAGTCCAGGCAGCCTGGTTTCACAGTCCATTCTTTACCACTAAGCTACACTGTTATTTCTGTAATAAAAGAAAAAAATTAGGACTATTAGAGTCAGTTACCCTAGAGACAAACAGTACTCAGATGGACTGGAGGATGGCAATGAAGAACATAAATATTGTTATTTTAAGTGTCCTTCATTTTAGCTAGATACTCTCCAGTGTAGTTTGAGGTTTTTTCTCAGTGTGTATGTGTGGTTACTATTAATGTGAATGCTTTTTTATGTTTTAATGTTCTTTTTAATTTTTTTGTGACTTGTGTTTTTTGGCCCTAGGAGCTTGTTTTCTCATATTTATTAGGTATTTTAGCCATCATCCCCTCAAACCACTTATAATTATTTTTTTTAACTGTTTTGGAAAATATTTACTGATCTTTAGGCACTTAAATGCAAACTAGCTCAAGGGATAGTTAAAAATCTGGATTTTAAAATAAACAGACAACAAGCTCCCCCACCCCTATTTAATCCTTTTTCTAAAAGGAAGAATATTTTTTAGACCTAATTATAGTGTTTCCAGAATTTTAATTTTATACCATGAACATTTATTTGGTACCTAGTAGTAATAATGACTTAAGTTTATTGAGACCCTGCCTGGCCCTGGAGCTCTGTGTTAGAGACTAAAAAAAAAGAAAAAAAAGAAAAAAAAGGTGTCTTTCACTGTTCTTAGTTTGCTGAGGGAGAAGAAAGGCCTACACAAATGGGTTAATATAATTTAGTAAATCCTGTTCTGGAATTTTGAGTGATATATTGGGAGAGCACAGAGTAGTAGTTATTGAATGCCACTGAATACCTCTTGGAGGAATCAGAAGACATTTAGAACAAGATTCTGAACTGGGACTTGTAAAGAAGGTAGAGAAGGAAAAGAGCATGGAGTTGTTAAAGAACCTCGACTGTCTGGAGGCAGTGATTAAGTGTGTGTGGCTAGAGAGTGTTTGTAGGGCAGCTGGCATAAGGGAGATAGGGGTTGCAAAGCATTAGAAAATGGGGCTGTAATTGGTGAAGAAGTTTGCCAAACTTTAGTTTGCAGGAAGGAACCTACAGATGTATATAAGCAAGAGAATGACAAATGTACTTCATTCTCAGAAGAGAACTCTGGTAGTAGGGTCGAGATAGCTTGGGTGGAATTACTTGGCAGCAGTCCAGCCAAAATATATGATCTGTGACGGTGGACATCTAATTCAGTTTAGTATTTTCAAAATGGACTGAACAGTTTTAGAAACTGATTACTCTTAAGTGTTTAAGGAATAGCTTTTTTGTTGTGTTCTCTGGATTTATTCCTTTTTAACTTAGTTGTATGTTGATTTCTACTGATAGTATTGGGGCAGTTGAAGGCCACTTTGTGTAAAAGTACTTTGTACTTGTTAACATTTCAGAGGTGTTAAAAGGTGAGACATGTGCTTCTTATGTCATACAAGGGTAAGTGTGCTTTGATATTTTCTGTTTTGTTTTATTCTATGTAAAATGGTTGGTCTCGATCCACTGATAACCTGCATTTTGAGAAACACTGCAGTTTGTGTTCATGATTTGTATTCAGCTTTTTATGTAAAAATAAATATGCTTTGTCAGTGATGTTATTTTTATTTTCTTCTGGCTTAGAGTTGTCATTAAAAAAATTAAGTAAGAGGCACCTGGGTGGCTCAGTTGGTTGAGTTTCTGACTCTTACTTTTGGCTCAGCTTATGTTCCCAAGGTCGTGGGATCAAGCCCTGCATTTTTGGCTCTGTGCTGAGAGTTGGAGTCTGCTTTTGATTCCTGCCCCCCTACCCCCGTCTCCCTCTGCCCCTCTCTGCCACTCACACGCTTTCTCTCTCTAAATTAAAAAAAAATTCAGTAAGATTGGTTGTTATTCTAAATGCAGAAAATTATAGGTATATCAACATATTGTGGAAGACTTGATACTGTATGCATTTTTGCTTCCAATTAAAAAAGTGCTTCAGAGAGAAAATGTAGCAATAGGTTACCTCTTCATTTGATGCTAACCTTCTTATATTTCCAGTGTGATAAATATTAATAATTTTAAGTAACTTTTTCCCGGGCATTCAGTATTCTATTTAAAAGAATTGAAATTCATGTTAAAAAATTTAAAATACCATTTCCAAAGAGAAGTTCCAGCGTACAAAGGTACTTCTGTCTTTGTTCTGGAGAAAACTGATTTTACAGTCAGTTATTCAATTGCTTTAATATGATAGGACCTAGGTAAGACTTTATTGTCAGAGATCCCTGAGCCTCATTGTAATTTTTTTTTAAAAAGTCCATAGCATGTACCTAGAAATTGAGTAGTTCCCATTTCAGTAGCAGAGTTTTACAACTGTAGTGTAAGATAGTTTTCCTTATTATATCCCCTGGTAAGCATATTTCCCTTCTAGTGCTTAACTACTTTGTGCTTCTGGATTGACTTGAATAGAGACAAGACATGGCATTCTCCTCAGAATGAATGAATTCAGTCTAAATTAAAGATTAGAATGTTGTTTTATTCATGACATTTGTTAATTATCTTCAGTATTCTAGGCATATAATATAAATTTTTTTTTTTTTTAAGAAGTACAGTTGAACCTTGAACAATGCAGGAGTTAGGGGCACCAGTCCCCTGTGCAGTTGAAAATCTGTGTAAATCTTTTAACTCTCGAAAACTTAACTACAATAGCTTGCTGTTGACTGGGAAGCTTTACTGATAACATAAACAGCTGATTAACACATATTTTATATGTTATATGTATTATATACTGTATTTTTACAATAAAGTAAGGTAAAGAAAGCATTATTAAAATCATAAGAGAAAATACATTTGCAGTACTACACTATGTTTGTCAGTACCATAAGTTTATATCATCTGTGTATAAGATGAATTGTCAGTATCTATATCGTCTTAAATGGTACAAGCCTGTGTAGGTGTTGTATGTGTTAACTAACACTAGACACCAAAAATGAAAAGATAACCTGAAAAACACATTCATATATTACAGGTATACACAACAAGTCATGCATTGAAAGTGAAGAAGCAGTATTATGATTGTCCCACAGTAGCCTAGCCTATACACTAATGAATGAGTCATTGTAACATTTTAATGGCATACAGAATTACAGTCATATTCATAATATATTATTGGAAACTGTTAGATTTTTAAAAAACACTTACGTGTGGTAGCCTGATACGCAGTTTTTCTCAATGACGAGAGAGGGGCATACTATATGGTAATGTAATTCTTTGAAAGCAAAGTCATAAAACAGTAAGAAAACCAACACATTATTAATTTTGTATTAAATATTACTCATTTTATGCCTATATGAAGATAGGCTATCCACTACCATACAGGTTTTGCGCAGGATATTGTACATGGTGAATACTTAGGTGGTGATGATGATGATGGCATAAAAACATCTCACACAGTTCTTGCCATACAGTTACTGGATTTTCATGCAAAGACATACATACAACAGGTAAATTTTTTAACTGTTTGGCATGATGATTATTTCTATTCATTAAGTGGAAGTGGATCATCATAAAGGTCTTCATCTGTGTTGTGTTTCATGTTGAATAGGGAGGAGGGGGAGAAAAAGGAGGGTCTTGCTTTCTCAGGAGTAGTAGAGGTGGAGGAGGTGAAAGGGAAGACAGTAGAGGCAAGCAAACTTGGTATAACTTTACAAAAATACATCATAATTTTGGTCTGACTTTTTCGCTTTCTCAAAAATGTTTCTATACAGTACAAGTGATTTTTCTACCATTTGCCTTAGTTTTAGTGCTTGTGTCATGGAAAGGCCATGTTGTAAAAGAAGTCAAAGCAGTCTTGAGTAATCAGAACCGTTCTGCCAGATTGTTTAATGTCAGTTTGTTTTCTGACAGTGCTTCTATGTCGTCTTTTTCGTTGTCTGGCATTGGTTTAGAAGCACTCATCTCTATCAAACCATCTTCTGTTAATTTCTCTGTTGTGGTATCTATTTGCTTTTGAATTTCCTCAAGACCCGTATCTTGAAAGCCTTAATTTCCCACCTATTTTGCCATATCCACATCTGTTTCGCGATTCCTTTGGCTCTGTCGTTAATCCTGTGAAGTTATGTGTAACATCTTGACACTGTTTTCTCCAGCAGGAATTTATTGTTTCAGGGTCGATGGCTTTCACAGCTTTTTCTGTAACGATGTTGGTATCTTAAATGGTGTAATCCTTCCAGACTTTTATGATATCCTCTCTTTTGGGGTTCTCTTCCATAATGTTTTCAATGCTTTCCATAGGGAACCATGCAAGATGAATCTTAAAGGTCCTTATGACCTCTTGATCTAGAGGCTGAATTAGAGACCTTGTATTAGGGACAGGTAAGCCACTTTGATATCTTTGGTGTTCAACTCATAAGGTTCTAGGTGGTCAGGGGCATTGTCCAATACCAAAAGGGCTTTGAAAAGCAATCCCTTACTGGCAAGGTACTTCCTGACTTCAGGGACAAAGCATCAGTGGAACCAGTCTAGAAAAAGCGTTCTTGTTCAGCCTGTTCTACAACCAAAAGTCTGGCTGCTGATGGTTACCTTTTTTCTTCAAGGCCTGGGGGTTAGCAGCTTTACAGACAAGGGCAGTCCTGATCATACACCTGACTGCATTTGCACAAAACAATAGAGTCAGCCTATCCCTTCCTGCATTAAATTTGGTGCTCGTTCCTCTTCCTTACTAATAAATATCCTTTGTGGAAATTTTTTTCCAGAGTAGGATACATTTGTCTGCCGTTCAGGCAGATATCCTTTCTCATCAGTGATTTTTGTAATGGTGTTTGGGAGCTCCTCTGCTGCCTCTTGGTCTCAGAAGCTCCTTCTCCTGTTATCTTGACATTTTTAAAGCCAAACTTCCTTCTCAAATTATCAAACCATCCTGTGCTGGTATTAAATTCTTCAGTTTTGTATCCTTCACCTTCCTTTGCCTTAAGTTGTCATGTACTGTAATGAGACTTTGCTTTTTCTCAAATCAATCTAGAGTCTATAGGTAGGCCATTCTTATGGCAGTTTTGCACCCACCTACAAGCTGTATTTTCAAATCAAGAAAAAAAAATTTCATAAAGTTTCCCATATTTTTGCTCTCCTGCTGGTGTAGCTGCAGCAACAGCTTCGCAAATTTCCTTTTCTTTCTTTCTTTCTTTTTTTTTTTTAACAATGGTCTTGATATTGGATTCATTTATCTAGAAATAGAAAGCAACTATATGTACTCAAACTGTAGTACATATCAAGCATTCACCTTTTTCTTTCTAATGTCCTGACTTTTCTGCTTCTTGGGAGCATTTCTAGCATCACCAGCGATACTTCATATGGGTCCCATGGCGTTGAAAGTTTATGTTATTGCACAAAACATGAACTATGAAAACTATGTGAGAACCATGAGAGATCAGTTTATTGTGCTACACATACTAGAGACGATTACCTTCACGTGGCTTTTTAAATGGATGCTCGCAACACGTGAGTTCACTGCAATAGCAACAAGAAGTGGCTGTAAAATCATTACAGCAGTATACTGTGTACTACAGTTAATTTTATGCAGTTATGATTTATTATTACATCTTTGCATTTATTTACATTTCTCTTTGAATGGCACCATGTATGGTGTGGAAGTGTTTATGTAAGTTTTGATAAATTGTAACTTTTTGTAATAGGATTTTTATATATTTTATGGGAGTAAGTGATAAAAAAGGACTAGCATCTACATATATTTTACGTGTTCATGACAAACCTAACTTTTTCTTAAATTTTTTGTTATTTCTAGGCTACTTGGTATGTCTGCAAGTTTTTTCACACTGTCACAAATCTCCAGGAAGTTTTCTGATATGTTTACTTAAAAAATTCCACGTATAAGGGGAGTCACTCAGTTCAAACCGATTGTTGTTCAAGGAACAACTATAATTTTAAAAATCTAAAACTTTATTTTTTAATTTCTCGGTTAGTAAGATTGGACATTGTTTCATATCTTTATTTGGCATTTACATGTACTCCCAGCCTATTTATGCTATTTGCTGGGTATTTCTGAAAAATATTTCTCCAATAGGTTTGCATATGGGAGAGAAAGTAGTGGACTGGTTACCCTTTTTGATAATGGTTTAGACAGGACTTTGAGTTCATATACAGGGGATATTACCTAAGGAGCCGATTGAAGCAAACATTTTGGTATAGATTATAGGCAGATCAGAGAACAGGCCTGGTTACAGAATACTTTCACTTGGTGCTTTTATAGGTGAGTAATTAAGTGAATTAAAGTAAGTCCCATTCAGAGAGAGGTCTGGAACCTACAAAGTTTTAAGTGGTTGTTCTGGACATCAAAGCTTGTAGAAGTGTCTCTGGTCAATATTTTAAATTTTTAGTTAGTTTAAATGTATATGGTTTTCGAGGCTACTTATTTGTTTTATACATCTATGAAACCAAAACATTTAATTTATAAATTACATGTAAATAGAAATTCAAACTAATATTAACATGACATAATGTTTTATTAAAACTAAAGATTTAATGTTGGAGTTAATATTGGTAGAAACCACTTCAGTTCTGGTTTTATTATTAATCTGTTTATGAATTTTGATTTTTTAATATTAATATAAAGAATGGCTATCCTGAAGGTGTGGTAAAATGATTTAATTCATTTTATGGACATGTTTATCTTTCTGTGATCCTTATGTTGAAATCTAAAAACTTTATTTTTTCTAAAGACTACTAGAGGGCACTTGGGTGCCAGTTTCAATACTGTGCCAGTTTGTAATTCTGTGAAGATGTCTTGTTTCATATCATGATAAGTGCCTCATGTGTTATTTGCTCTTTACTTAGAAGTAGCTGTACCCGTGAACATAAAACACAAATGTGGGCATTAAAATTACTCAGATCATCTGTGATGTGCTTATTAATTTTTTAAGGATGCATTGAAATGAAAGCCCCAAATTCTTATATAGAACTTGTTAACTTCCACAAGTCTTCAGGCTCCAATTTGAGAATCACTGTGTTAGCCATTCATAAAGATATGTGCTTCTATAGCTTTTATATAAAATTCAACAGATTTAAAATTGCTCTTTCAGATCATACTAACTTTTATAAACTAGTAATAAATAGTTCACAGACTGGTACTGGTTCACAGATATACTTTGGCATTGTAATGGATACTAATTAATGAAGTATGCAGAAAAGTAAAATGAAGGATGAAACCACAAAAGGCAAATAAAAATTAAAAATGGAAAAGATAAGTAAAAATAAAGACTGAGAGAACATTGAAAAGTGATGTTAGCTAAAAAATAAAGATTTAATATAACTCAAGGGAAAATAGAGCAGAGAGCCAAGATGTTATGGTGTTTAACTTTTACCAAAATGTAACTAAAGAAATAAATACACGATAATTTTAAATGTTAAGTGATAAGTATATAATAGAAAAAAAAAAGATTTATTTTCCATTAGCATATTGCACTTAAATTATCATGCGGTATGATTCAATTAGGCTTTCCCTGGACCTCCATTCTCAGCTAATGCCTCTGTGTGGAATGACAGATGCCTGCATATCAAATATTCCAGAGCAGAGTGCTGGCATTTATAGACAGATAGATAGATTTGACATTTTATTTTATTTTATTTTTTTATTTTTAATTTTAGAGAGACTGTGAGCAGGGTATCGGGGTAGAGGAAGAGAGAGAGAATCCTAAGTAGGTGCCATGCTCAGTACAAAGCCACATGTGAGGCTTGATCCCACCACCCTGGGATTGTGACCTGAGCTGAAATCGAGTCAGATGCTCAATTGACTGAGCCACCCAGGCATCCCAATTTGACATTTTATTTTGTTATTATTTTTTAATGTTTATTTATTTTTGAGAGAGAGAGCATGAGTGGGAGAGGGGCAGAGAGAGGGAGACAGAGAATTTGAAGCAGGCTCTGTGCTAATTGCACAAAACTCAAAGTGGGGCTCCAGCTCACAAAGTATGAGCAGAAGTAGGATGCTCAACCAACTGAGCCACCCAAAAACCCCCTGATTTGAAAGTTTTAACAAGGCAGCAGTACGTGTTTAATTAAAAGTTCAATACCTGTAAGGGGAAATCAGAGTCCTTCAGCAGAGGAAGCTGCTAAATCAGCATTGAATTTTTAGGTGTATGATATGTAAGTTTATTTGATGAGTCTTAGATATCACTGATCTATTTTAATTATTTGACAAAAAAATAACCTTTTTTTTTTTTTTTTTTAGTTTATGTGTATTTTTTCTAAGGTCAAAAAAGATGTCTACTCATAGACATTGTGAATATGCTAACATTTGCATATTTTCCTTTGTAGGCCCAGATTATTCCTCATCAGCATGGTTACCTGGTAATGAGTCCTTGTGGCAGGCCACAGCTGTTCCGTCCAACCATCGAAATAATCATATCAGGAGACATAGTATAACTTCTGACAGTGGTGACACCGGCATTGGAACTTCTTGTTCTGACAGCGTGGAAGGTGAGCGGAAATTCCTAGTGTTTAGACATGAGCCTTCAGAATGGTTGTCATTGAGAACATTTAAGGGATGTATTTTGTTGTTCTAAAATAAGAAATTATAAACTAGTGTTTGAATATTTAATAATGTTCAGTGTTGTTATATATCAAAATTCTTTCTCTGATCATATTAGTTTTTCCCTCATTCACTTTTAAACTATTTATTTTGAGATAATTGTAGATTCACATCCGATTTTAAGAAATAGTGCAGAGATTTTATGCATTCTTTATTCAGTACCTCCAACCCCCACCCATGGTAATATCTTGCAAAACTCTACACTATGGTATCACAACCAGAATATTGATACAGTCAAAATACAGAACATTTCTATCACCGCAGTGTACACTTCGTGTTGCTCATGCTCCCCCATCTCCCTTAACTCTTGGAATCCACTAATCTATTCTCTATTTTTATAACTTTTTCATTTCAAGAATGCTGTATAAGAGGAATCATACAGTATGTAACCCTTTAATTTTTTTTTTTTTTTTTTTTTTTTTTTTTTTTACGATTCATTCAGGTTGTTGTGTATGTCAATAGTTTATTGCTAAGTAGTATTTGGCATTGGTGGCATTAGATAGACCACATTTTGCTTCACCATTTACCCACTGAAAGATACTTTTCAGTTTCAACTATTGGGAATAAAGCTGCTATAAGCATTCATGTGCAGGTTTTGGTATAAACATATGTCTTCATTTCTCTGTGGTAAACATTTAGGAATGAAGTTGCTGGTTGTATGGAAGTTGTATGTTTAGTTTTTAAAGAAATTGTCACATTGTTTTTCAGAGTGATTATTTCATTTCCATTTCATGGATCATCGTGAAGGATCTAGTTTTTTCTTCATTCTAGCTAGTATTGGTTTTTTTTTAAGTATTTTTCTTTTAATATTTTTTAATGTTTTTTTATATTAAATATCATTTATTGTCAAGTTGGTTTCCATACAATACCCAGTGCTCATCCCAACAGGTGCCCTCCTCAATGCCCATCACTCACTTTCCCCTCTCCCCAACCCCCATCAACCCTCAGTTTGCTCTCACTATTTAAGAGTCTCTTATGGTTTGCCTGTTTTATTTACTTTTGAGAGAGAGAGAGAGAGAGTGCACGTGCGCGCAAATGGGGGAGGGGCAAAGAAAGGGAGATACAGAATTTGAAGCAGGCTCCAGACTCTGAGCTGTTAGCACAGAGCTTGACATGGGGCTCGAACCCACGAACCATGAGATCATGACCTGGGCTGAAGTCAGACACAACTGACTGAGCCACCCAAGTGCCCTGCATTGGGCAAAGAAAATGAACTTCAATCTTAGTTGTACAAAAAGATTAAGTCACTATGTTTCGGTTTTCAACATCTTGTACATTCTAAGACAGGTTTGACCCTTGTCTGGCTCCAAAGAGGTAAGCTCTAAACCCTTGGAATATCCTGCTTAATAAGAGTGTCTTTGTTTACCTGGGGACCTTGGTTTTCAACCTTGGTGGTTTTTAAATTCTGGCCTTTCTGATGAGAATGTAGTGGTATCACTGTGGTTTTAATTTTCATTTCCTTCAAGATTAATAATGTTGAAAAATTTCTTCACATGCTTGTTTTCCATCTCTATTCTCTTTGTTGGTATGTTTCTTCATGTCTTTTGCCCATGTTTTAATCAGATTATTTCCTTTATTTTACTGTTGAGTTTTGAGAGTTCTTTATGTATTTCGGATACTAACCCTTTGTTGGCTATATGGTTTGCAAATATATTCTTCCACTCTGTAGCTTGTCTTTTTATTCTCTAAAAGTGTCTTTTGCATAAACATAAAATTGGATGTTTAGTGTGGTTTTTTTCTATATGGATTTTGCTTATAGGGTCAAGTCTAAGAACTCTTTGCCTAGTCCCAGATCTTGAAGATTTTCTCTTAATTTTTTTCTTAAATTTTCATCATTTTTTCTTTTCCATTTAATTCCATGATCCATTTTTGAGTTAAATTTTTATAAAGTAAGTATGTTTGGGTGTCTCCAAGACCACCCTTCATACCAGTGATTTGCTTTAAGGAATCACAGAACTCAGAAGAGCTGTCATACTAATGGGATCAGCCATAGAGAAAGAAGCAAAGGGCAGGATCTAGGAGACAGTAGGCCCAAACTTGCATTGTCTTCTCCCAGTGGAATTGTGTCTGCTTAATTCTCCCAGCAGTGATTTGTGACCGCACATACAGAGTTTTGCTAACCAGGCAAGGTCCACCCAAGCCTTGGTGTCCAGGATTTTTATTATGGTTTGGTTATGTTGGCATGGTTGACTCCATGTGTGGATTACCTTACTCTGTAGTCCTTGAGAGGTCAAGCTGGTATCACATGATTCAAGCCTTCCACCATAAATCGCATTATTAGCATAGACCATATGAAGCAACCCAAGGTCCCCAGGTAAACAAAGACACTCTTATTAAGCAGGATATTCTAAGGGTTTATAGGTTACCTCTTTGGAGCCAGTTAAGGGTCAAACCTGTCTTAGAATGTACAAGATGTTGAAAACCGAAACATGGTGACTTAATCTTTTCGTACAACTAAGGTTGAAGTTCATGTTCTCTGCCCAATAAGTCTTGAAATTGGGTAGAATAATTATTCCCATTTTATTCTTTTTCAAAACAGTTTTTGCTATCTTCATTCCTTTGCTTTTCTATATGTTTTAATAATTTTGTCTATATGTACCAAAAATTTTGCTGAGAATTTTATAGGAATTGTGTTATCTATATATCACCTTGGGCAGAGTTGACATATTTGCTCTCTTCAGTTTTCTAGTCCATTAACGTGGTATAGTTCTCCATTTATTTAGATTTTAACTTTACTCACCAATGTTGTACACGTTTTGTTAGATTTATACCTGAATATTTCATTATTTATTTATTTATTTTTTTGAGTGATTGTCAGTGGCATTGCATTTCCAGTTTTGGTGTCCATATGTTGTTATTACAATAGAAGTGAAGTTGATTTTTGTATATTTATTTTGTGACATTGCTGAACTCACTCTTTAGTTCTACGAGGTTTTTTTTTTTGGTAGATTTCTTGGGATTTACTCTATGCACAATCATGCCATTAGTAAATAGGGATTTTCTTCCTTTCCAATCTATATGCCTTTTATTTCCTTTCCTTCACTTATTGCAGTGACCAGACCATCCAGAACAGTGTTGAAGATGAGTAGTAGGACTAGACGTTCTTGTCTTTTTCCTGATCTTACAGATAAAGTGCTTAGTCTTCCACCGTTAAGTAGCTGTGTAACAACTGTTAGTTGTAGGTTTTTCGTAGATGCCATTTATCAGTTTGAGGAAGTTTCCCTCAAATTGCTGAGATTTTTTTTTTTTTTTTAATGAATGGGTATTAGATTTTGCAAATGCTTTGTCTACATCACTTGATAAATGATATTCTTCTTTAACTTGTTGATATGGTGGCAAGTTTTATTGCTTGATTTTTCAAATAGTGAGCCAGCTTTCCATCCCTGGAATAAACTTCACTTGGTCATAATGTATAATTCTTTACATATATTGCTGAATTCTATTTGTATTTTGTTAAGGAATTTTTCTGTGTATCCATAGAGATATTTATCTGTAGTTTTCTTTTTTGAAGGAACTGTCTTATCCTGTTTTGATGTCAGGATAATACTAACTTTATAAAATGAATTGGAAAGTATTCTCTCCTATTTTCTGGAAGAGAAATGTATGGAATGATATTCTGTAGATGTTTGGTAGCACTCTTCAGTGAAATAATCTGAGCCTAGAGATTTCTTTTTTCATAGTTTTAAAATAATGAATTCAGTTTCCTTAATAGTTATAGGGTTATTCAAATTATCTCTTTGAAATTGAATAAATTATGATAGTACCCGCTCAACCCCGAGGGAAGTGGTCTGTTTTGTCTTAGTTGTCAAATTTATGTGTATAGAGTTGTTCATAGCTTTTCCTTATTATCTCTTGATGTCTGCAGCCTCTGTAGTGATATCCCTTGTTCCATTTCTGGTATTGTTAATTTGTGTTTTCTTTTTTCTTTTTTAAGTCTTGGTAGCAATTTGTCGGTTTTATTGATCTTTTCAAAGGATCAGTTCTTTTTTTCATTAATTCAGTTCAGTGATTTCTACTATTTATTAATTTATTTCCTTTTGCTTTGGGTTTATTTTACTTCTTTTCTAAATTCTTAAGGTGGGAGATTAATCTGGTTAGTGATTTGAAACTTTCCCTTTTTTAGATGTATGCATTTGGTGCTATAATTTTTTCTGAGTACTGTTTTGGCTTTGTCCCACAAGTTTTGATATGCTGTGTTCTCATTTAGTTTATTGTATTTTCTTAATTTACCTTGAGACTTCCTTTTGACCTCAGTTATTTAGTAGTATGTTGTTTAGTTTCAATGTGTTTGGTGTTTTCTGCCATCTTTTTCTTATTAATTCGAGTTTGATTGCATTGTGGTCAAAAACATCTGATTTCAATTCTTTTAAATTTTTTGAGGTTTCTTTTAGGTCTTAGCATATGTTTATTTTGTATATCTTCTGTGGGCACTTGAAAAGAATGTGTATTTTGTTGTTGTTGGGTTAAATGTTCTATAAATATTGATTAGGTCATGTTGGTAGTGGTGTTTTTTTCTATATCTTTGATTTTCTATGAAGCTATTCAGCCAGTTGTTGAGAGAGCAGATTTTTAAAGTCTCAACTATAATTGTGGATTTGTATACTTTGGTTGGTTCTTTAAATTTTTGTTTCATATATTGTAGTTCTGGTGCTTGGTGCATATACATTTAGGATTTCTATGTATTCTTGGTGGATTGGCCCTTTTATCATTATATAGTAATCCTGTCTCTGGTAATTTTTTTGTACCGAAGTCTGCTTTATCTGATATTTATATAGCTGCTGTGGCTTTCCTTTGATTAGTGTTTAAATGGTAAATGCTTTCCATTTTTTTTACTTTCAACCATCTGTATCATTATAGTTGAAGTTACTTATGACAACATACAGTTGGATCATGAATTACAATTCACTCTGCTGATCTTGGTCTTTTAATTGGTATATTTAGGCCATTTACATTTAATGGAATTATTGATTTATTGATACTTAAGTTCTCTGTCCTTTTTCTTTTTTCATATTCCTGCTTTCCTATGCATTGCTGGAACATTTTTAGAATTCCACTTGGATTTATCTAAAGTATTTTTTAAAAAACTTTATTAGAATGCGTGTGCATGTGCATGCGCACATGTGAACGGGGAGGGGCAGAGAGAGGGAGATTGAGACTCCCAAGCAGGCTCTGCGCTATCAGCATGGAGCCCAGTGTGAAGCTCGAACTCATGAACTATGAGATCATGAGTCAGACAGGTAACCGACTGAACCCCTCAGGTGCCCCTTTAGTATTTTTAAGTGTCTCTCTTTGTATAGCTCTTCTAGTGATTGCTCTAGGTATATGTGTGTGTGTGTATATATATATATATATATATATATGTAATGTAAATAACTTACTTTAACAGTTTGAGTGGAGTATAGAATCCTTTTACCATCCCCCACTTATAATAGAATTGTTTCAAATATTATCTCTTTATATATTAATAACTATATTAGTGTCATAATATTTACTTCAACCATCAAACATAATTTAGGAAACTCAAGAGCAAATAGACAGCCTATATTTGCTTTCTGTGTTATTTTTTCCTTTATATTTTAAGGTTCTTTTTATTGTTTCCTTTTGGTTTAGCCATTTTTTAGGATACAAATTACCTGAATTTCTTTTCAACTGAGAATGTCTTGATTTTCCCTTGATTCCTGAAGGATAATTTCATTGGGTATTCAATTCTAGTTTGACTTTTTTTTTTTTTTTTTTTTTTTAGTACTTGAACAGTATTGTGCCATTTCTTTCTGGCCTCCATGGTCTGATGGCAGATCTCTTGTCATTTTCCTCTGGCTACTCTAAAAATTATTTTCTTTGTCTTCAGACTTTAGAAATTAAGTATCACATGTCTTTGTGTGGATTTCTTTAGGTTTTTCCTATTTGGGATTTGTACAGCCTCTTGAATCTGAACTTCCTGCCAAATCTGGGAAGTGTCCAACCATTATTTTCTTTGATTACTTGAGCCTTTCCCTCTTTCCTTCCAGGACTCTGATGGAACAAATCATAAATCTTTTGTTATTGTCCTACAGGCTTCTGATGCTGTGTTCCTTTTTTTCCTCCCTCTCCAATTTTTTATTTGTTATTTAGACTGGGTACTTTTTATTATTTTGTCTTCCAGTTCACTGATTTTTTTTGGGGGGGGTCCACTCCATTCTAATGGTGAGCCCATCTGCTGAGCTTATTTTTGTTATTGTACTTTTCAGCTCTAAAATTTTTATTTGTTTATTTATTTATTTATTTATTTATTTTTATGTGTTTTATTTCTTAGCTGATGCTTTGTTGTCATTTGTTTCAGGCATGCCTGTATTGTTCGTCAAAGCAATTTTATAATGATTTCTTTAAAATCCTTACCAGAGAGTTCTTAACAATTCTGTTATCTTGGTGTTGACATCTATTTATTTATTTTTGCATTTATTTTGGGAATTTATTCTTTGTATGACAAATGATTTTCAACTGAAATTTGGAGTATTTTGTACAGTTATGAGATTCTAGATTTATTTACTACATGGCAAATATTGTTACATTTATACTTTTATCACATGTCTTATAAACACATAAGTATATGTAATATAAAATTATTTTAAATGTTTATTAGTATGCTTAAACCTTTCCTATTAGCTGATTTTGTAAGATACTGCTCTGGCATGTGAAATGAGGAGGGGTACTACTTCCTTACTGCCAGATGGAGCTAGAAGTCTAGGTTCCCCACTTGGCCTCTGTTGATACCTGACGTGTTTGGAGGGGAGTGCCTTGTTACTGCTAGATGGGGGTAGAAGTCCAGGTTTTCAGGTCATCATTACTGACACCATTTGTGTGTGACCTCTGTATTGCTGGGAGATGGTGAATGTCCAGCCTCTCTGTTAGGCAGGCCCCTCTGATATAACCTAAGAATATATGTGTGCATAGTGATTATCCATACTGCCAGACAGGGATGAAAATCATGTCTCCCTACTTGGCCTTCTTTGGAATTACCCTGGTGAGGCTATTTTAGAGAACTTTGTTATAGCATGGCAAGATTGGAAGTCTAGGCTCTCCACTTACTTTTGTTGGTGTGAGTGGAAGTAGGGCTGCAGTTTTTTGTATGGTGTTTGGCTGGAGAAGAGTATTTACTGTCTGGAAAATTTCTGTCATTTTAGGCTTCCTCTTCCCTGGTCCATTGGCTAGGGAGAACAGGCTTTTCTGGGACTTTTTTGGGCCATGCCCATGGTTCTTTTGGGTGGCTGTTTTTTGTTGTTGTTGTTTTGTTTTTTTGTTTGTTTTTTTGTTTGTTTGTTTTCAGCTCCAAAGCTGGGTGGCAAAAAGAAAACTCAAGGAATTCACTGTCTCATTCTTTGGGTCCTGGGTTTCTTAGCTGGTCTGCCATATTTTCTCCAACTTTTAGTCTTATGTTTGTTTTACATATAACGTCTAGGGCTTTTAGTTGCGTTTAGTAGTAAATATAGGGAAGAGTGTGTGCTTTCCATTATCTCACCAGTGTTTTCTCACAGATGTTAATAAAAATCTTAACTATTACTGTTTGCTATAACTTTGCTAGTAGTTGCATTGAATATTGATTTCATTATGGTCTTGCATCTGTTGTTAGTTGACTATTTAAAACATACAACTCAAGGAAAGGAAGGAAATGTATACAAGGTGGTGAAGGGGCAGATAAATAGGAGTGTGAATTGTAAAAAATAATTGTAAGACAAGTATTCTTTTGTTAAATTGAAACATTAATATAATTTAAGTATATGGTGCCTCTATTTCTTTAACTTTCTTTTTTATGTTCCCTAAATATAAGATTTTATATCCTGTTTTCACAGCCTTATTTGATTTATAAATGGATACTCTTAGAACTGTTGATTTTATTGTAAGTCTGTTTAGGTTTTATTCATATTTTTGTCTCTTGAAGTGAAGTTGACAGGGTATATTGGCAGTTGTCTAGTGGAGTTTTTTTACTTGATTGATCTGAAATAACATTTTAGTATAGTATTCTACATGTACTACTACTGACATTTATTTTAGAGCCCTTCAGCAGGAGGCTGGTGATATTCCTGAAGTATTAAAGAAAATGTCCCATTATAGAGACTTTTTTCAAGCTTTCAGCATACTAATGGTCTGTTATCTTAAGCCGTAAATGATAAGTAGGATTATTTTCTTTTGGTAGTAGTCATAGTGTTAGAATTGGATGGGTCTTTAGAGAAAATATAATTAATTAGACCATTATATAAATGAGTAAATTAATTCCCAAAAGATTTAATGACTGCTCTTACTAATATGGTAGTTAAGAGCTTAACGCTGTGTTTAAACCTGTTGTCATGTAATCATCTTTGCAACCTTGAATAATTTCTCATTTCAGCCTTATATTTTTCATCTCTCATTTGGAGATAACTTGTTTTTATGTATTATGAAGATTTAACAGCATGACTTTTAAATTGCTTAGTGCAGTTCTTTGCATTACCATCATTGATTTTAAAACGATTTGTGTTCTCCTTCCTTGATCTCTTTTTTGTGTCTCTTTCCTCAGATTTCTCTGTCTTAGGAAGTTTACCAGCTGGCTTATCTAAAACAGTGTTGCTTCTACTGCCACCCTCACAGTTTTGTACCCACACCCTTGCTTTATTTTGGGTTTGTTTATTCTGTCATAGAATAGGAACTGGTATTTACTGGATGCTCAATTTTGTTCAACAAAACAGTGCATATATAGATTTTCAGTTAAGGTTCCTGTTTTTAGCCTGCTTTTGTACCTGATATTTCTGAGGTTACACCCTCTTTGATGTTCTCCTAAATGAACTCCCTGTGCTACATTTCCAGACTTGTATTTTATGCCACGTATTCTGTTCTGCTTCAATAATTAGCCCTTTATTTTCCACCTTCTGGGATTTTCTTGAAATTTTTTTCTCTGATGGTCCTGTAATTTTCATTGCTGTGAGTTTCTACTGTCATTTTGTTGAGCCTTGAAAGGGAGAGAATATAACTTTGTGTGCTCAGACAGTAATCTTGAACCAGAAAATCTGTGAGACAGATATAAATGAAAAACAAAGAGAGGGGCGCCTGGATGGCTCAGTCAGTTAAATGTCTGACTCTTGGTTTAGTCATGATCGTGCAGTCGTGAATTCAAGCCTTTCCCCACATTGGGCTCTGGGCTGCTGGTGTAGAGCCTGCTTGGGGTTCTCTCTCTCCTTTTCTCTCTGGCCCTCCACCACTCTGTCTCTCAAAATAAATAAATAAACTTAAAAAAAAAAAACAGAAAAAGAACTAAAAAAGGTTATACAACTTTTCCTTAGTGTCAGTTATTCTGTGTATTTCTTCTACTTCGCCAATTTTTTAAAAAAAAGTAATAAACGCACATTTAAAAAAGCATAAAGGTGAACATAATTTTAAAAACAAATTTGTATTTCAAATATCATTAAATTTGTGGTCTTTGAAAAATTTGAACCTATATAGTATTAAATAGAACAAAAAGTGAAATCTCCCTTTATTTTCCCTTCTTTAATTCTTGCTTTATTTTCAAAGGTAACAGATACTATCAATGTGTTCCATATTCTTCCAGATCTTTTGTGTACATTTATTCACCTACACACAGGTTTTAAAATAAAACTAAAACTGGATCATTCCATATATGTTTGTGATTTGCTTTCCGTTTTTTTTTTTTGTCTTATTTATATTGGATTTCTTTAAAAAATTAATTTTCATTGTAAATGAATCACATGACCTAGTCCACATCACCTCCTAGAATTGCCTTTTCTCCAAGGACATTCAAACATTCAAATGTTGAGATAAGATTGGGACTGGGTTTGACCTCCTGGGCATTTAAGAGTAAAATAGACTACTTTGGGTGGGGCATGGGGGATATTTTTTGATGTATCAGAAGGAACACACAGAATGAATAAAAGTCTTACCAGTTTACAACAGATGAGCCAAATCACAAGTTGGAATAAAATAAAAGGCTAGAATATCTGTTATATATATATTTCTCTAGCAAACGTATCAACTTAAGTATTCAAAAAAAATTTTTTTAATGTTTATTTATTTTTGAGAGAGAGAGACACAGAGTATGAGCGGGAGAGGGTCAGAGAGAGAGGGAGACACAGAATCTGAAGAAGACTCCAGGCTCTGAGCTGTCAGCACAGAGCCCGATGCAGGGCTCGAACCCATGAACTGTGAGATCATGATCCGAGCTGGAGTAGGATGCTTAACCGACTGAGCCACCTGGCCACGCGCCCCATCAACTTAAGTACTTCTTAAAAACACATTTATTTGATTTAATGAAAATTCAAAAGTTTTGAATGAACACTGATAAAAGATAGTAAATTTAAGAAATGACACACTGGGAATAAATATTTGAAATAAAACTACATGGAAATAATAATTAATGTTATTTAAAGAGCTTCTACAAATAAGGACAATGCCCCCAAATAGGTATTCATTTATAAAATTCAAAATGTTTTATAATTTTAAATATTTTATAGATAAAAAGTAAACAATTCATGGGAAAAGTACAGATGCCCAATAAGCATCAAAAAGATGAACAGAGTCATAGTGAAATAAAAGTCTGGATGATGGGATACTGCTTTTCAGCAACAGGGGGAAATTGTCCCTTTTCCCCAAAAATAGACTCTAATATCCAGAGTCTGAGCGTAGCTGGGAAAAGTAGTACTCTCATAACTAGTACATATATTCAGCCTTTATAGAGGAAAACTTGGCAGTGATAACTAACAACTTTCTAGCTGTTATTATGTCTTAGGTACTTTACACAATAATTCATTTAATCCTCACAATAACCAACTAATGGAGGAAGTGAGACACAAAGAGGTCAATTACCTGTAAATATCCTAGGTAAAGTGTAAATATTCTTGATTTAGCACACAGACAGGTGAACAAAGATCATACATACAAATATAGTCACTGTAGCACTGTTTAGTAAAAGTTTAGAGACAACTTTAAGTATATTAATAGGGACATGGTTAAATATTTCACTGTGTATCCAGTTAAAATAATTAGGTAGTTTATATGTGCAAACCTAGAAATCCAAGCAGGACTCTACCTTAAGACAACAAGTTGAACACTGTCCTTTAATTTACCTAACTCCTTTCTGAAATCCCTCTGAAACTCGGGGAAAAACAGATAAACAACACTATGGTGACAAGGAGAACAAGACAAAACAAGAGTGAAATTCTGGGAGCTATAATTCAGAACAAGTAAATTTTTCTAGCAGATCCCAAAGAGTTGAATCCTAAACCAGCAACAAAAATTCAGGAGCAAGCTGTATATATATTAGCAAGCTGTAATAATATAGCATATATTATTAAAAGTCCTCAATAAGGTCCAGGAACTGGTAGGACCTGGATTGCCAGGTTTCTCCACTGTATAGTAACTCTTCTACTTTTTTTTTTTTCAAGTTTATTTCTTTATTTTGAGAGAGAGCATGAGCTTGCATGCAAATGTGGGGGGGAGGGGCAAAGAGAGAGGGAGAGGGAGAGAATACCAAGCAGCCTCTGTGCTGTCAGTGCAGAGCCTGTGGGCTCCATCCCATGAACCATGAGATCATGACCTGAGCCAAAATCAAGAGTCAAGACACTTAACCAACTGAACCACCCAGGCACCCCTTCTGCTTTCTACTGTATTATGTTATTTGGATGCAGTCTTAGGGGGAGTATTAAACTCCACCTCCTAGAAGAGGAAGTACCTGAATTTAATATTTAGAATTATTCTTAAAAATTTATTTGTCCTTTCTATTCCATTTATTTATTCACTTGTTTGTATCAATGTGGGCTCATGTATTATACCTACTTTTTTTTTTAAAATTAAACTTCAGACTTTATTAGAATTTACCAGTTTTTTATTAATGTTCTCCTGCTCCTAGTTCCTATTCAGGATACCATATTACTTTTAGTTGTAATGTCTCCCTTAATCTCCTTTGGTCTGTTACAATTTCTCATGCTTTCCTTTTTTCATAACCTTAAGAGTGTTGAGGAACACTGGTTAGGTATTTTATAGAATGCCCCTCAAATTGGATTTGTTTGATGTTTTCTCATGATTACATTGAGATTATGCTTTTTGGGAAGAAGAGTACAGAGATGAAAGTGTCATATGTCAGGGGGTACATGATATTTATCTGATACCAGTGGTGATGTTAACCTTGATCTCTTGGTTAAAATGTGTTTTCTGGGTTTCTCCACTATAAAACTATTATTTTGCCCTTTCATATTCTATTATTTGGAAGCAAATCACTAAGTCCAGCCCAAACATAAAGTGGTTGTGGAGTACTGAGTTCTATATCCTGGAGGGGAAAATATGTATATAATTTGGAATTAGTTTTTTCTTTTTTTTTTAGGTAGGCATCATGTCCAACATGGAGCCCAATGTGGGGCTTAAACTCACGACACTGAGCTCAAGACTTGAGCTGAGATCAAGAGCTGGGCAGTTAATGGACTGAGCCACCCAGGCACCCCAAATTGGAATTTTTTTATAAGAAAGATTCATCCTTATCTCCCTCATTTATATCAGTATGGACTATGCATATATATTTTATTTTTTTGGGTTATGACTCAATAATATTTATTTTGTTGCTCAAATTATTACAGCTTTGTTCCATTAGGAACTCTTTCATGTTGGCTCCTATGATACTTTCTGCCCCACACCCATCCTTTTGTTTTTGAGCATTTCCTAATTTTGGGTACTATAAAGTGTCCCATGCTCATCTTATATTTTCTCTACCCTCACCCTGGAATCAGTGATTTCTTCAAGGAGCTCTGGTTCCTTTTATTGGAGAATGGTATTTAGAAATCAAGATCTGGGTGCTGGGAATGCTTGTTACTGCTGGGGTGTCATGGCTTCTAGGCTGTCCCAGAGGACAGAGCTAGGCTATGCAGGTATGTCTACCAACTTGTGTATACACACATACCTATAATTGTTTCTGTGTGTATTCATCAGTATTTATATTAAGATAAACATGTTTAATGCTGATATCTCTTGACTCTAATCCAGTAAAGTAGAGCTTATTTTAGCCTTTTCCTTGCTTGTCTGTATATAACTTCTCTCTCCCAACAGTGAGATACCTCCTACCACCTACCATCCACTTACTTATTGTTCAACCCCTAGTGTACAAGTAAAGCAGGTTCAGAAACATTAACCCATATTTCCCTGTGTTCGTTTTCTGGGGCTTCCATAACCAATTACCACACACTGGGTGGCTTAAGACAATAGAAATACATTTACTTATGGTTTTGGAGACCACAAATCCAAAGTCAAGGGGTCTACAGGGCCATGCTGTCTTCAGAGGCTCTACGAATGAATTGTCCTGCCTTGCCTCTTCTAGCTTCTGGTGGTTACCAGCAATCCTCTTTTACATGGCTTTCTTTGGTTCTCCCCAGTGTCTTCAGATCTCTCTTTCCCCTTATAAGAACACCTGTCACTGGATTTAGGGCCCACCCTAATTCAGCACGACCTCATCTTTTGATTACATTTGCACGGACCTTATTTCCAAATGAGGCCACATTAGCAGGTTCTGGGTGTTTTAATGTATCTTAAGGGTGGACACAATTCATTCCATAACACTCTATTATATGTGGTTAAACAGAAAGGCATAAAATAAATGCTGGAGAGCAATTTGAACTAAGTTTAATTGAAAATAAAACAGAACTGCTTTGAGGGCTTAAAAAAGTGTAATTAGCCATTCTCTTCAATGAATTTTAAAAATTAACTTGTTTTTTGAGGAGAGAATGATGTGGGAACGATAGCAGATCTGAGGAGTTAAAAGTTGCTGAGTGGATGCCCTGGGATTTTTTTAGTTATTGTAAAGCTGTTTGCTTTAAGCAAATTATACTCTTTCTTAACTTGGGTCCTATGTTTTGACTTTTCAAAAATTTACTTGAGATCCAGAAATGAAATAAACTCAATAATCTTTGTTTTCAAATAGTTACTTCACCCTCCATTGAATATTATGGTGTTAACATGGATCCAGGTGGAAATTTTCCTTCCTCAGTTTGGCCAAGGAGAGCTTAAAAATAATCTCCCTCCCTCACCTCAGACTAGGTTACGAAATATCAAGACTGTATGCTACCTTTTCATAATGACTGGCTGGAGAACTGAAAATACCTTATTAAGAATATTACTGGTAATGGTTTCTTTTTCATAATCGCCAGAAACTGTGATCCTGCTGTGTATTATTATGTAATTATTCAACTTTTCTATTGCTATTTAGAAAATGACCTTTTCTTCAGTCTCCTCTCTTCAATTAATTTATTTGTTTTAACAGTAGCAAATATCATGGCTTTTCTCACTAATTCATTGGGTGTTAAATATAAGTTCCTTTAATCTTTTAGGGATGAAGAGCATGATTTCTACTTTCTTCTTGAATTGAGCCAATATGAAGATGATGTATTTTTTGGACTTCCATTATTTTTTGCTGTTACCTCTAACCTGAACTCCCAACTCCTTTCCCTGTCAGTTTTTTAGTAACACATGAAGCAATGAGTGATTTTACTGGTATATATTGCACAGAACTATACAGAGTATCCTAATGGCCAAAGAATCCATTGAGTTTAAGGCATGATCACAATAGGTAGTGTTATTTGAAGGCTATTATATATGGATAAGGCATAGGGCAAATAGGGCAAGAGTTCTAGGAAAGGATAAGGAAGGAGTGTGAAGAATGGTGGATGAAAGTTAGATGGAGTAATAGAACTCTGGAAGACTGACATTAATAGAAATTTAGGACTTCTGTGGAAAATGAATCAGAATTATGGTTTGAGTGATTGGTGTGTTTATGGATGATCTTGATTGCGTTTATGATGGACTATCTGGAAAGGTGAAGTGCAGCTGTTTAAAAATGTTACCTGAATATAGGAAGTAGTTTTAGGAGGTATATTAAAGCAGGCACATAGAGCAGGCATATCTGTTTAGTTAGAAGGAAAGCTTTGTGTTTGCTTATGTAATACTAGATTCCATTTAGGATATGTTTTCCCTCCTGAATTTCTGTCTTTCTGAAGTTCTCGTAATATCCACTTCATGGGAGCTATTCTTTTGCTCTTCATCTTCTCTGTTCTTTGGTAATTGTCCTGAATCTTTTAACTTACAAAGTCTTGTTTTTCATTGTGGGCTTTGCTTCATGGCATATCTGTTTTATGTTAAGGTATCAGGAAAACAACCACTGTGGAGAATTATTGAATATTGAAAATAGCCTTGCATTAGAACATAACTAATAGGTTGAGATTTATAATGTAATGTCAGCTTTATAAACTAAACATACTTTGTGTTTATTTTATATGAATGTCATTTGCTTTACTTACTTTGGCCTTGTCTTTTTGTTATTCACTAACCATAGATCTATAAAGTGTTTTTTTCTCATTTATAAAATTAAATCTATCCTTATGAAATGCCAAATGTTATAGAATAATCCAAAAGTGTTCATCTCCTTTGTTCTGTAACTCCCAGCTGAGAATTACCATGGCATATACTTAATATTAATTTCAAAATAATATACATGAAATTTGGACTAGTGTTACCAAGTATAATTTGAGTTTGTTTTAGAGTGTATCTACAGAATATTTTATTTAGCTATCTTTAATTCTGTTACTGTTCCTATTTTGTCTTGGAGGAAGTTATATCTTCCTTCTTGATTTCCAATGCTGTGGCATGAAGTGCTGCATTATTTTGGTTTGTTGTGACAACTTTTAGGTGAAATGTGTAAATGCGTTTGAATTCTTGAAAGATTGATTATTGTGAAAATCTCAACATACATATTAAATAACTACATGATTTACATACCACATGGAGCTGTATTAAAAACTGTTGATTTAACTCAACGATTTCACTTACTATACTTGAGATCAATATATATACTTAAAACTATTGTAAATTACAGTCAGTTTTTTTGGGAGATATTTAATGTAGTTTATGCAAAACAGTAATAGAGAGCTGTGTGATCCAGTATGGTAGCTGCTAGCAATATCTGGCTTATTGAGTGCTTAAACTGTGCCCCATTCAAACTGAGATGTAAAATGCACACTGGACTTTGAATACTTCGTGTAAAAAAATGTAAATATCTTACTGATACTTTTTAATACTGATCACATGATGAAATGATATTATTGGATTTGTTGGGTTAAATAAAGGCATTCTTGAAGTTAATTTTATGTTTTTAAAAAAGAGGTTAGAGTGGGAGAGAGCCAAAGCATAAGAGACTGTTAAAAACTGAGAACAAACTGAGGGTTGATGGGGGGTGGGAGGGAGGGCAGGGTGGGTGATGGGTATGGAGGAGGGCACCTTTTGGGATGAGCACTGGGTGTTGTAGGGAAACCAATTTGACAGTAAATTTCATATATTAAAAAATAAAAAAAAAATTTTATGTTTTTACTATTTTCCTATGTGGTTACTACAAAACTTAAAATTACAAGTGTACTTTATGTTACATTTCTGTTGGACATATTGGGCATACTGGTATTGGCAGTGTATAATTTGTAAATGGTTTACTTTCAAAGATTTTATGAACGTATATGTTTATATATTTCCAAGTAGAAACAACATTGGCTTCTCAAAACAATTATAAGCCCACTTCGTATTTAATGTGACGAAATTTATATTGACAACATTATGTCTATGATAAATTATATTCTGTCAGTCTGGGAGTACCAAGAGCACACCCCTTTTATCATTTTGACAGGGATAAGAGCTTCGCTGCAGTGGGATTGCCCTAGCTCCTTTAACAAAGAGAAAGTTAGTTGAGTATGGTGGGGTGGAAAGGATTAGGTAGGGAAGATTGTAGATTGGAGAATTCCTGAAATTCTGAAGAGTTCTGTTGTTCAGTTGGGAAATGGGGAAATAATGTCAATTATTCCTGCTGGAATTCCCCTTTCTTGGGTCTGAGATGTAGGCACTTGGACTCAATTAGGAGAGGGAGGAAGGAACATTCCCCTGTAGACTCAGAGCATAGTTTGCTGTGAGGCCAGTAGGCCCTCATGTGAAGGTGAGTGGGTAGACGAGTCTGATAGCACCACGCTTTGATAATATAATATTTGTTTGGAAATGGAGTGTTTAGGAGGAAAGAGCCAATCTTGCTACAGGCTTCTAAAGTTTGGCTGCTTTTTTAAAATAATAACTATGTTACATAATTTAGATATTTAACCTGTGATAGTAAATTTTGAGTTCTTACTTACCTCAGTAATTATTTCTCTTTATCTGTAATACAATTATGGTTGAATAGGTATACCTCTGTATACTAAATGTAAACTTAACTTATTGGGTATAGATCAAAGTACATGGAATCATTTTATTCAGTTCAGTGGTACATTGCTTTAAGTAACCAGTACATCTGTGACGTAAATTGTCAGACTTTAAACTGCATAGTACTGTCTAATCGGACCCCTAACCCCTATCCCATTCTCTTCCTTTTATTATTGTTTGGTTTTAACTGGTGTTCCAAGTAATACTCTTTGGCCATTGTTAAATCCTCAAAGTATCCTATGAATCACCTGAAAAATAACTTGCATTCTTTTTTATTTTAATTCTTTAAAAACTTAAAATCTCTATGAATATAGAATAATTGAATACAGAATATAAGTGCTCTATGAATAACAAATATCCAGTTTTATAAATGACCGTTACATATATAGAAGTAGCTTTCCTTTTTTTTTCCCTCTCCAACATGTAGCTTTTAGAGAGGTTCATTCACTTATTAATCCTCAGATCAGTTTTCTAGGTGTGCAGGATAGTTTAGTGTTGGTCTGGCTGTATTTCATGAAAATGAGACACAAAAAACTTCCATGCTGTTCCGCTATCTTGGCTCCTCTGCTTGAGGTTCATTTACTTAATTACTTAATAAGTATTTATTGAAAACTTCATGTCTTTTAAGAACCAGAGAATTGAAAAAGATCAAAACGGAGGGAGAGGATTACATCAGAATCTTAGCCAGAATAGGACTCTAGTACAGAACTATATTCTAAAATTACGATTGCATGATTTGCTTTTCGCCATGGTATTTTGAGATTTCAAATAAAGCTAAAAAGAGTGTGAGCGTGTTTTGTTTTGTTTTGTTTTGTTTTGTTTTTCTGTTCAACAAGAAGTTGAGGTACTAATTTAACATTAGTGGTACGACCTTTTAGGTGTGGTAATTTGTTCATGAGGTATCCAATTCAGGTTGGTAGGAAAATAGATCTGTGACCTGAAGATACATGCATCTTCAAGACCACCAAATAGTAACATAGGCCACACCGGCAGATCACCAACTTCTGAGGTTTTCTTGCTGAGACCTGGAGGCTGTAAATAGCTGCTGTTACCGTAGAAATTAGTTTGAAAGGGAGTTGTTTTTGAAGTGTGCAGCACTTGTGTAGATATAACCTAGATGTGGTGCCGGAGTTGAGTGATTAAGGGGGAAAGAAATAAGAGGAAACTGGGAGTATAGGACCCTGTGGTAATAAAAGAACTTATTTTTTACTTAGGCTGGCTTTGTCACCTTCCACAGGACAATCTTCCTCTTCCTTATGACATGAAGCCTGGGAGGTAGGGCTTCTAGGCAGTTTTGTTTTTTGTTGTTGTTGATGTTGTTGTTGTTTTTAATCTTCTTAAACCTGAGTTTTTAAATGTAGCTTCTAACAGTCTGTTTGGGGCTGATTTTCAAGCATATTTATATATTTTATTTAAAAAAGGTACAAATAGAGTTAAGTAATTTTTTACTTTGATAATTTCCAACTGCTAATTTGTATTAGAGATAATTTTCTTATCTAATTAACCTCATTTATTTCAAAAGGAGGGACTGATAAAAATGGACTTCAATTTAATCATATCTTCATTAGTTTTTTTTACTAAGAAATAATAGGACTGTTTAATAACATAAATTTTGAGGTCATCCTGTGAATATATATCAGAAAGGAAGAAAAATTAGAAAAGTTACCAGTTGGTGCATTATCTTTATCGTATGAAGATATGAAGGCCTTGAAAGGTAAGAACTTGTTCAGTCATTTATTCACATAGCTAATATTTATTGAGTGTCTGCTGTGTATGAGATACTGTGCTAGGGTTTAGGATTAAACAGACATTTTCCGTGTTCCTTGTGTACATAAGGAGGAGACAGGAAACAATTATCATAAAATAGGAACAGTATGATTGATGAAATACATAGGGTAGGGGGTATACCTAGATCCACTGGATTAGGTAAAGGACCCCTGGCAGAAGTGGTGTTTAAGCTGAGGCCCAAAAAGTTAAGTAGGAACTGGCAGGGCACAAGGCAGGAGAGTAGGCTGAGAGAACAGCATGGTCAGTGACTAGAAGGTGAGAGATTCTGGGGATGGAGCAGAAGAGAGCCAAACTGGATGCAATGGAGACCACCTGTGTTGTGGGTAGGAGCCTTGGTGACTTGTTCATAAAAAGAAGTGGGAAAGGAGAAAATGAGGTTATTCAGGAAACATTTAGGAGATGAAAACAGTACATTCTTTTTAAGCAGCTTTATTTAGATGGAATTCATATACTTTACAATTCAGCCATTTCAAGGGTACAATTCAGGGATGCTTGGCTGGCTCAGTTGGTAGAGCATGCAACTCTTGGGCTCAGAGTTGTGAGTTCAAGCCCCACTTTGGGCATGGGGTCTACATGTGTACAATTCAGTGGCATTAAGTGTATTCAGAGTTGTATATCTATTACCAGTATCACTTTTGGGACATTTTCATTATCTCCAAAAAAGCCCCACTCTTCCTTAGCCATCATCCTGAACACTGTTATTCCCCCCAGCCCTAGGCAGCCACTAATTTTGGAGGATGTCATAAAAATTTCCCAGGGCTCTTTTTTCTTTGCTTATATATTTTATTACAGTGATTAGGTTTTATTAGATTAGCCAAATGTTTTCTCTAAAACACCTCATTTAAAAATGTTTTTTAATGTTTATATTTGTTTTTGAGTCAGAGAGAGAGAGAGAGAGAGAGAGAGAGAGAGAGAGAGAGAGAGCGCAAGCGAGCATGAGTGGGGGAGGGGCAGAGAGAGGGGGAGACACAGAATCTGAAGCAGGCTCCAGGCTCTGAGCTGTCAGCATAGAGCCCGACGTGGAGCTCGAACTCGTCAACCGCGAGATCATGACCTGAGCCAAAGTTGGACGCTCAACCGACTGAGCCACCTAGGCACCCCTAAAACACCTCATTTTAAAGTAAAATATTCTCTTGCTGTTAGTTTTTTTTCCTTTTTTACAGAAAATTCCAAATATCTGCCAAAGTAGAAAGTAAAATGGTAAAACCCACATGTACACAGCACCAAATTTATATAATAAAAAATTATAACACATGGCAATCTTCCAGCTATTATTTCTCTGCTTATTCCCACACCCTTGGTAATATTTTTAATAAATTGAAAGCTCCCTCTTAACCCTTTCATTGTAACAATAGTAATATTTATTGAGCATTTACTGTGTAGAAGACATGATGATAAGAAGTGGACATTATTTCAGTTAATTAAAAAATTATATGGTAGGTACAATTGTATACCTATTTTCTAGGTGAAATAAATAATATTTAAGTCATTCTTTAATCTGTTATATTTGTTTTATTTTATTAATGGTCAGTTAGTTCATTGGTGGGTAATACTATGTTTTTGCCAGTTCATAACTTTGGAAATTTCAGGACTGTAATAATGGTTACTCCAGTTAACTTGGCTTCCAGATTCTACAGTGGATTAGTCAGTCAGTTGGCCTTTAACATTAATAAAAATAGCTACCATAAATTTTTGCAATATGGAGTTTTGTACTTTATACATGATTTTTAAAGATTCTTTATTATAGAGTCCTTCTGAGGTAAAATATGATTAACTTTTTTTTTTTTTACTGGTGAAAAAGGAGTTAGAGGGGGTTAATAATGTATCTGGGGTTATATAGCTATTCGAGTGACAGAGCTGAGATTCTTCAAACCTAAGTTCAGAGCTCTGCCTAACCCCACTGTTTAAGATATCTGTACTCAGAAGGGAGAAACTAGAGGGAAAGAAGCCTTGAGGTGTAATTTAGGATAGTCTAGGTAACCCTAGACTGAGAAACAGGAGACCAGCATTCTATTTTGAGATTTGTACTTGGTCAAGTAATTTAGCCTTTATGGACTTTAGTTCTTCATTTGCATATGGGAGTAGGTCAGAGGTTATGCACAGAACATTTTTTTTTGCTTGTGAAATTAAATCGTTTCCAGGCAGCCTTCAAACAATAACGATTTACATTCTTTTGCAAGAATGCAAATACCCTTTTCCTTTGCTTCCCATCTCTAGTTTTCTTGTTGATCTACATTATTTCTTAAAATGAAATATTTGAATTTTAAATTCTTAAACATGGCATGTAATGGCATTACAGCTCTACTGGGTTTGCAGGAGGATTGTTTGCTTGAGGTATATTTTGTATCTTTATGGACTTCATTTTTACCTTCAGTGTTACTCATTCATCCATTCATCCATCCATTCATTTTTCACTCAGTTTTTATTATTTTGTTTCTTGGCCTGGTAGAATACGAATGCTTGAGCCTGATGACCAAGCTGAGCTGAATTAAGTTCATTTTACTTCCCTATGATGACCCTATGTACTATTGACCTGGAAAGGCTGTTCACATGGCCGTGAGCTTAGGGAGATTAATGACTTCACATTTCCCCTGACTTGCAGATATATAGAGGATAGATAGGTGGATAGATGGGTAATTTGTTGTCTGTTCTTTCATAGTAAGTTTTGTTTCTAAGAAAGTTTGCATTGTAAAAAATAATTGTAATTTAAGAGATTAAGTTGTAATTTGATTTGTGAAAATTTTTACAGGAGAGAAATAACTTATAGCTCTTTTCACGTAAACTGCCTGGTGAGACAATCTTAAAACTAGTGTGAGATATCCACAAAATGGTACAGTTGAATGAAATTTTAGAAGGCATTTAAGAAAAAAAATTAAGTTTTTATATAAAAAGGGAAGCTGTTTTTACTGACTAGCTTTTAAAATGAGTTTTGTTTTGAATTATTGGCCTCTTTTTAAAAATTGTTTTTAATGTTTATTTATTTTCGAAAGAGAGCGTGAGCAGGGAGGGGAGGGACAGAGAGAGAGAGGGAGACACAGAATCCGAAGCAAACTCGAGGCTCTGAGCTGTCAGCACAGAGCCCGACATGGGGCTAGAACTCACAAACCACTAGATCATGACCTGAGCCGAAGTCGGACGGTTAACCGACTGAGCCACCCAGGTGCTCCTAAGTTATTGGCTTCTTTAAGCTGTACCTCAGATTGTCCTTTAAGTTGCTGATAATCTGGCTGGAGATCAGAAATGCCCTCTACCCTCTTTTTTTGAAACCAGTTTTGATTTTGTTTTATATACACAGAAATGCTTATGCACAGAATTGTATACTGTTGCTATCATAAGTAATCACTAAAAGAGTATAAGCCATACGTTTGGCTGTAAGGAAACAAGTTTCTCACTATCCTTAAATAAAAGCAAGAAATTTAGGAAAGCATGATTTTTATGATACTGACACTTGACATACAGTTTTTCTAACATTCTTGACAGTTATTTTTATATGATTCTTTTTTGTGTTTGTTTTTAGACTTGATACAGATAACATAATGCCAAAATGCCAAAAGAAGGCTTAATATTTTAGGTTTATCTTTGATTAAAAAATTACTTGAACAATTTTTTTTTTTTTTGGTAGCTTTTCACTTACTGTGATGACTATTACATTTTGGTGCATTTTTAAACTATTGTATGCTTTCTTTTATGCTTTTTGCCTCGGGTTTTTTTCCATTTTTTCTTATCTTCTTTTGATTGAATTTTATCTTCATGCCATTTTGCTTCTAGTTTATTAGAATTATACACTACCTGTGTTTTTAGAAAATAGCTTTATTATTGGGGTGCCTGGATGGCTCAGTCAGTTAAGTGTCCAACTCTTGATCTTGTCGGGTCATGATCTCACAGCTTGCAAGATCGAGCCCTGTGCTGACAGTGGGGAGCCTGCTTGGGATTCTCTCCCTCTCTCTCTGCCCCTCCCCTGCTCATTGTCTTTCTCTCAAAATAAATAAACTTAAAAACAAACAAACAAACAGACTCAGCTTTATTGAGATATAGTTCACATACCATACAATTCACTCTAAGTATACAATTTAATGGTTTTTAATATATTCTCATTGTGCAGTTATTACCACGATCTAATTTTAGAACATTTTTAGCCTCTGTTAAAGAAATGCATTAGCTATCACTCTTCATCTTCCCTAAGCAATCTATAGATGTCTCTATAGATATCTTTGTACTGGGCAAGTCATATAAATGGGATCATCTAATATATGGTCCTTTGTGACTGATTTCCATTAAGCATAATGTTTTTAAGATTCAAGTTGTAGCATATACTAATACTTCATTTCTTTTTATTGCCATATAATCTACTGTATGGATAATACCACAATTTATTTATCTTTTCATCAGTTGGTGGCCATTTGGGTTATTTTGGCTTTGGGCCATTAAGAATAATGTCTCTGTGAACATGTTTTCATTTCTTTTGGGTATGTATCCAGGATTGGAATTGCTGGGTAATATGGTAACTCTGTGTTTAACCTTTGGAGGAACTGCCAGACTGTTTCCGAAGCAATGGGGCCTTTTTTCATTCCCACCAGTGTTGTATGAAGGTTCCAGTTTCTCCACATCCTTGCCAACACTTATTAATATGGCTTTTTGACGATAGCTATTCTAGTGGGTATGAAGTGGTATCTCATTGTGGTTTTGACTTGCAGTTCCCTGATGACTACATGATGTCCAGCATCTTTTCATATGCTTTCATAAGTCAGTTTGTATATCTTCTTTGGAGAAATGTCTGTCTAAATCTGCACCCATTCTTAAATTGGGTCATTTGTGTTTTTATGGAGCTGTAAGAGTTTTTAATATAATCTAGATACAAGTCCCTATGAGATAAATGATTTGCAAAAATTCTCTCCCATTTCGTGGGTAGTCTTTTTACTTTCTTGTTAGTCTCATTGACAGCAAGTTTTAAAAATTTTGATCAAATCCAATTTATCTTTACTTTTTTTGTTGCTTGGGCTTTTGGTATTGTATGTAAAAAAAAAAACACTGACTTAACATCATGAAGATTTACACCTATGATTTCTTCTAAGAGTTGTATAGTTTTAGCTGTTGCATTTAGGCTTATGATTCATTTTGAGTTAACACTTATGGATTGTACAAGGTAGGGGTCCAACTTTAGCTTTACAGTTGTACCAAGTCTACCTATTCTTTAGTTGTTAATGTAGACGTTACAATATGCAACCCTTAACTTGACTGTCTAGAATGGTGATTAGAAGCTTTGTCTTCCTCTCATAAATATAAGGACCTTAAAACATGGGAATACTGATCTACCCCTGTTTTGAGTTGTATGTCACAGTTGCCAAATATTTTGATTCTATCTTTTTTTAGCCCAACTGACTTTATTGTTTTATGCAATTGTCCTTCATTTTTTAGATTTGTGTTTACTTAGAAAAACTTTTTATTTTTCTTTATTTTTTAATTTTTTTAATGTTTATTTTAGAGAGAGAGAGAGAGAGAGAGCGAGTGTGAGCAGGGGACAGGCTGAGAGAGAGGGAGGCAGAGAATCTGAAGCAGGCTCTGTGCTAACAGCAGACAGCAGACAGCCTGATGCGAGGCTTGAAGTCACAAACGGAGAGACCATGGCCTGAGCCAAAGTCAGACCCTTAACCTACTTCACCCAGGTGCCCCTTATTTATTTATTTATTTATTTATTTATTTATTTATAATTCAGGGATCATTTGTTTTCTATGTGAAAGAAACTAAAGGAATCTTAGTAGCTCTTCCGGTGAGTCTGTTGATGATAAGCTCCATTTTTGTTAGCTGAAAATATATTTTGACCTCATTCTTGAAAGATAGCTTGCCTTTCCAAACAATTCTTGGGTGCCAGTTATTTACTATTAACCCTTTGAAGGTAATACTTCACTGTGTTGTAGATTCCATTATTGCTGTTGAGCATTATTGCTCAAGAGCAGTCATCTTGAGAGTTCTTTTATGAATAGTCTGCCTTTTCTCTCTGGCTCACATCTCATTGTCTGCTGTTTTGTAGTTTCCTTCTGATAAACTTTAGTCTTGGCTTGCAGCTGTGTATGTAATGGTGAAGTATGAACCCTGAGGGGAAGGGCTATATTCATCTTTTTGTGAATAATGTATTTTCGTTGTCTTTTCTACCTAGTACAGTTCCTTGTACAGGATTCATTCCTAGGAGATTCTTCGGTTTAATTATTGTTGAGTTTCTTTCTATAGGTCTTTTCCTACCAGAATGTAGTTTAGAATATTTTTAAATATTTATAAAAATATAGGGAATGCTTAGAAATGTTCATGTATTTTAAAAGGATATGGTTACATGTGGCATAAAAATGTGTTTTTTTCTGGTATGATATGATTAAAGCATTAGCAGGAAGGGAAAAAAGTATCATGGTGGCATATGAAACTTAATTATTGCCTTTGGGTTAGAGTTAAAATTTTTATTTAAAAATTTGTTAGAATAGTTATGTTAAATAAAAATATTTTGATATGGGGTTATATAGTTTCCTGATTAATTTTTAATTATGAAGACTTGTGATTTATTGTTATAGGTCTGGAGGGTGTGGTCTTTTTTGAATTTATTTCCTTTTAACTTTAAAAAGGATAGAGCAGAGAGAGACTATCTCTATATACAAGAGAAGATAGAATCAATGTATTCATCTATTTCCAGGTAACAATAACATGACAGTGAAACAGAAGGTTGAGATTTTGTTTAGAATTCAGAATATGTTATCTTAAATATTATTCACTTGTATTGTCGGGTTATAGCGAAGTCCTCTTATATTTTTCCCTTGCAAGCTGAAATCTGTCTGAAACCATTAGCTGTTCTATGCTCTCTGTGAATGCTATAGACCCAGTCCTCTGGCTTTTAAAAGGACTACACTCTGCTGGTTTCAGATTTCATTGTGGTGACTTAGATGTGGCCCAGATGCCATTGTAATAACTTGCATTTGAGATTTGTGTCTACAGTTAGATAGTATAATAAAGCACGTTAGGAATTGTATTTTGTCTACCCCTAATTGCCTGTGTTTCATTAGGGCAAAATAACATTTTTAAGGTGTTAAAATTAATATTTTTCTGGACTCCTTTCTGAGAAATAATGGTCCCTTTTCTAGATATTCATACTATCAAATTTTTATTTTTTTCTTTATTATTTCATGTTGTATGTGCATGTGTATGTATGTGCATATGTGTGTGAACAGACTAAGCTTTAATTAATCCTTAGTTTTGGCAGTACTGAATTGTGAAAGTCACAGTCAATAAGTTTTTACACTAGAACTCAGATACTGGTGATGGTTGAGGTTGGGATATTTAAGCTTGAAGGCTTCAGAACTGGAATCAGACCCAGATGGAATGATGTTGTAGTGAATAGAACAGAGAATCACTTACTGAGCAGTAATATTTCCTGGTCCCCTCTCTACCTTAACTGAATGAAGATCTCTTAGAATAGGGCTTCAGACATCTCAGGTAACTTTTAGTATGTTAAATTTTGAGAACTTCAGATAAGTGACTTTTAGGAATAAATTCTATCCTCTGTGTAATATTTGAATAGTATATATCAATTTTTTTCAGATTTGTAGGAGTAAATGCTAGTCTGATATGGAATTTGTTTTTATCACCAGTTGTTGATTTTCTATGCAGTTGGGAAATACTGAGCTAGCACAGGAAGACAGAAAAGTAGCACATTATCAGATATAAGTAACAGCCAAGGCAGTGATCTCTGATCTCAGAGGTTTCAGCTGTGACATGGAAAGTGAGACAGTCACCTGATACATTATTCATACTTAAGTAACAGTGTTATTTGAGATATCTTAAACTCTTTGAGGTCACAAACCAAAACATCTTTGCAATAGTTTGACCAAATGGTCAAGTTATGCTCCTTGAAAAGAAATTAAAATAAGACATTGTATGTCCTCTTTCCATGATCAAGGGTGTACCTTTGTTAAGTTTGGGGTGTATTCTTTCATACCATTTCTCTGCTCATGACTAGATACATATTTACATACATTCACTTATATGCTGGCATATTTTAAATATTGATATATATAGACAGATTGCCCCTCTTCTCTCAAATGCTATAGCAATTTATGATTCCATTATTGTAGGATATTATAGCCTTTAATAATTTTATGAATAGAATAGGGAACACACTTTAACTATTAATGAGTTTGAACATCTGGGTTTTTTTTTAACATGTATTATTTATTTTTATTTCTTGTGATTTGCTTTCTAATTTCCTTTGCTTGTTTTAAAATTGGTTTGTTAGGTTTTGTTTTGTTTTAATTTATTGGAGTTCCTTGTATAGTATGGATATTTACTCTTTTGTCTGTTATATGATGGAATAATGTTTACTTAGCAATTTCAGTGATGTGATAATAATTAACATTTTGCTTTGTACCGGGAATTCTTCTGAGTCCTTTCTGTCCATTTTTTTCTTTTAATCTTCACTGTTGTCATGTCTACTTTATCGATGAGGTGACCGTGATGCAAGGAGGTTAAGTAAGTTGTTTGAACACATGTGACTGAGTGGGAGAGCCAGGATTTGAATCTAAAAAGATTAGTTTTAAAACTGTTACATTTAACCTTACACTTTATCTTTACTTACTAAGCTTTTTTTCAATGTAAATAACTGAAAATTTAAAAAAAATTTTTTTTAGTTTTAAAGGTATTCAGGACACCTGGGTGGCTCAGTCAGTTAAGCATTGGATTCTTGATTTTGGCTCAGGTCATAGATATCATGGTTCATAACATTGAGCCCCGGGAGCCTCACTTCAGACTCTGTGCTGACAGCCTGGAGCCTACTTGAGATTCTGTTTCTGCCCCTCCCTGCTCATGCCTTTTTCCTCC
The DNA here is from genome assembly GCF_023721935.1 of Panthera uncia. Taxonomy (NCBI): domain Eukaryota; kingdom Metazoa; phylum Chordata; class Mammalia; order Carnivora; family Felidae; genus Panthera; species Panthera uncia. The sequence continues at coordinate 75,814,252 of NW_026057580.1, read as the reverse complement.
CTCTCTCTCAAAAATTAATAAGCTTAAAAAAATAAAGATATTTAATGATTTTAATACAAATACTCGTTTAGGAATAGTGACACAAACGTGTGTGTTTATGTATCTATACACATAATTATATAGTTGGTAAATAGATTTAATACTATAATGTATTAATACAGATATTTCATAGGCTTTTAGTGACGTTTGTCCTATATCTATTTAGAACTGACCTTTAGTAGCATATTCCTTTCCTTTTTTCTATTGATTACCATAGTAATCTGTTAATCTTCATGTGGCTAATCATTTTGCTTTAATCCTCAACAGTGTTATTGGAATAATCATTTTAAGTATGGTTTTGATCATGTTACTCCTTTGGAAACTTTCAGTGGTATCACATTTCTTGCTTAATGAAGGCCAACCTCTTTCCTTACCTGAGCATTTGAAGACTTACATAACTGTTTCACCTTTACCTTTCAGGAATTGCCTTGAGCAATTTTTTTTTTTTTTCTGTTTAAAAAATTTAGTTTGCTGGCTGTGATGCAATGTGTAGTATACTAGTCTTTGAATCTAATGGTTCAAGTTCAGATTTCCATGGCACTTTATTTTGTTTGCATGCAATATGACATAATGCAAAGAAAGCACTGTCATTTCTAGAATTTCTGTATAGGTATGACCTAAGATGTGTCAGACTGGTTGGAAAGGGAGTGAGGGAATCAAGCACATTTTTCTGAAACGAGGTTTGCATAACAAACAAAAGATTTTTCTTTCTTAACATTGTGTATTGGAGTTGATGGGAGATTGGGTATGGGGGGGCAGGACTGAAGTCTACCCTGCCACCCTAGTGTTCAGCCACTGGTATTAGATACAGGTTTGCAGTATCTGAAAGACCCTCCTTACTATGTGATCTTGAGCAATATACTTAACTCTAAATGTTAATTTTCACCTTTGAGCAACTTTTCTTGACACTGCATACAACACACAAATGGGATAATTTGTTATTTACTTCGGGAATTACATTCTTCTGGCTTTATACTCTGATCAGTTAGTGTTCTTAATCAGCAAAAGAAGCTTGCTGACCTGATTGAGAAGATGAAGAATTTATTTAAGGGTGTTTGGTACCTCATAGAATTTTGGGGGAAGGCTGGAGAACCAGGCTTCAGGTTAAACTTACAGGTAATATGCCTCAAATCGTTTCTGAGAACTGTCACTTCTCTAGCCCCACCAAGCACCAGTGCTGCCCAGTTGCTGCCCTTCTGGGGTGGTGCTCCCATTGTGGAAGGCCGATGCCTCTGCTGTTGCCTATGCCAGCCAAAAATGGTGGGTCCACCTGGAGCCTGTTTTCTAAGTGACTCCCTTCCAAACTGAAATCTTGTGCTGGTGCTTCTAATGTCTGCATCATAGTTGCAGAATATGTTGGGAATTTGAGATCTAAAATTAATTTCATGTGATTAGACTTATAATAATGTGGCAATTTTCATGAGTATAAAAAGGTTCTGCAGAAGCTGATGAAAAGCTTGAACATGTTGAACAAGTGTTCACTATAATACTTTTGCTTGTATTCTCCCATCTGTAATATTTTTTCTTCTTTATCTCCAAGTGAAGAAATTCTGTGTAAAGACCTACTGGAATTTCATTGTTTGAATTAGTCTGCCTAGCTCTTTCTCATGTGAATTTTCTTATGACCTTTTCATCATTTCTTTTTGCATAATTTTATTTCTTTAAAACAATATCAGTGCTAACAAGTAATAGTAAATATATTCTAATGTACCAAACAATATGGAAAATATAGAATAAACTCTGAAGGTTACCTTTTACTACTCATCTCTTCTCCCCTCATACTTTCAATTGCTATCCTATTTTGAAGCTTCCTCTGGTAAAATTTATAATCTTTAATTTTAAGTTGGCACATTCGATGATAATTTGGAACTTGATAGTAAGTTCATGGAATATAGAGGTCTTTATTTGTGCTTTGGGTTTCCATGGAGCCTCTAAAACTGTTACTGTGTGTAGAACAATAACACAGGAAGGCTTGACCTAAGGCAATAGCTGTGTAATCATTTTGGAAGTGAAGGCTTACAACTTAGGGATTTAGTGAATGTGCAGAGAAAGATAGCCATCTAAAGTAGACTCCAGGAGTTCTAGCTTGGGAATCATACCATTGATGATGCCATTTAAGGGCGACTAGGAATGGAGGAATTACTCTGTATCCACAAATATATTGCTGGAATGCTTTCTGATTATGTTCCATTGTTTATTTATTTTGAGGGAGGGAGAGAGAGAGACCCAGTGTATGTGAGTGGAGGGGGGAAGAGGAGGAAAGAAAGAGAATCCCAAGCGGACTCCCAGCCTTTAGTGCAGAGGCCGATATGGGGCTTGAACTCATGAAGTGCAAGATCATGACCTCAGCCGAAATCATGAGTTGGACGTTTAACCCACTAAGCCACTCAGGCATCCCACCCATATTTCTGATTTGAATTAGAGTTTGGGCAGGTGCTAAAATGTTTAAGTGTGGCATAGATTTCCACAGTTCAGGAAAGACCATGAAAAATACATTTTCTGGTAAAGTTATTTCTGGGCTGGATGATGAATAAGACCTCTCAGTGAGGAGATGGATTTTTCTTTTAAAAAAGTAAAAATAATTAAATAAGGTGACTATAAACCTGTTTTCTAGTCCTTCGTCATCTGTAAGTAGATAGTAAATGGGCATATATTCCATTGTGTATCCATTTTTAGAAAATAATATTTGAAAGTATGTTTGGTTTATTTCAGGTAAACATAATGATAATAAACTCATTTTGATAAAGCATCTCTGAAAAACTTGTGCTGGGAAACCATATTCAGATACTTGTTTTGGCATTTCACATTTAGACCCTTCCCCCCCTCCATTAATTGTAACTAATTTGACATTCTTTTCTCTTTCCAGATCATTCAACTTCAAGTGGCACATTATCTTTTAAGCCTAGTCGGTCGTTGGTTACTCTTCCTACTGCCCATGTCATGCCGTCTAACTCCAGCGCTACAGTTTCCAAACACAGGGAATCATTGACGTCAGATGGCTCAAAATGGAGTACTAGCCTCATGCAAGCTTTGGGAAACCACAGTAGGGGAGAACAGGACTCTTCACTAGACATGAAGGACTTCCGGCCCCTCCGGAAATGGTCATCTTTATCCAAACTCACTGCCCCGGATAACTTCAGCCAGGGTGGCATTGTACACACTGAAGAGTCAAGGAGTGGTTTGGAAAAGACAGGGAGAGGCAAGGTTTTAACCTCGCAACTAAGAACAATTGGGCCTAGCTGCTTACATAATAGTATGGAGATGCTTAAACTAGAAGACAAGGAAATAAATAAAAAACGATCGTCAACTCTGGACTGCAAATATAAATTTGAGAGCTGTAGCAAAGACGACTTTAGAGCTTCCTCCTCCACCCTTAGGAGACAGACCTTAGACATGACATACAGTGCCTTACCTGAAAGCAAGCCCATTATGACAAATGCAGAGGCTTTTGAACCTCCGAAATATTTACTGCTTGGTCAACAGGCAGTAGGTGGAGTCCCCATTCAGCCTTCTGTGAGGACACAGATGTGGCTTACGGAGCAGTTGCGGACAAACCCATTGGAAAATAGAACTACAGAGGACTCTTACAGTTTAGCTCCTTGGCAACAGCAGCAAATTGAAGAGTTTCGACAAGAAAATGAAACACCAGTGCAGGTATGGCTCAAAGTCTAGTGTTTGCTTCCCTCCAGTGGATGTTATGAGTACAGTAGCACACTTGCAGTAAGCGTACACAGATGGTTTTGTTTTTCCTCTTTGCTACAAGTTACTAAGTTTATAAAAGTTGCTACAAGTTTATAAAAGGTATAAACTCCCAAAGTATTGTTTGGATAAATAAAAGTGAAACAAATACTTGAGGCTGATTAACATGGAAAATTTAAAATCTTGTACCTAACTTAGTTTTCACTTTCCTTCTCATTTGTTAAGTGGGCATAAAAATAAAGAAAAATATACTTAATTTAAAGAAACTTGAAACAGATATGGGGACTGGCACAGTATAATTGGAAAAACAGTAATTCTGGAGTATGAGGTCTTGGATTTTATTTCTGGTTCTATCAAATTCAGAACCTGGATGATTTTCTACCTGTCATTTAATACTTCATTTCTTTGGGTCTTAGTTTCTTTTCCCTTTCTTCTTTTTTTTTCTTGAGATATAATTGACATATTGTAATATGTATTGTAGAATACATTGTAGAATATGTCAATTCTACATCATAATGATCTGCTATGTATGTTTTGTGACCTTATCACCAACAATAAATTTAAGTCTGGTTAACGTCCCTCACTATGCATAGTTTCCATTTTTTTTTCCCCTTGTGAGAACTTGTAAGATTTTCTCTTAGCAACTTTCAAATATATAATACTATATTATTATAGTCATCATGGTGTATATGATGCTGTACAAGTCACATCCTCATGACTTAGGTGTTTTTTACCTCATGACTTATGTGTTTTATAGCTGGAAGTTTGTCTTTTGATTCCCTTCACCTATTTTGCTCACCCCCAGCCCATGGCAACCACCAGTCAGTTCTCTATATCTGTGATTTTTTTTTTTTTTTTAAGGTTCTACATGTAAAAGATCATATGGTATTTGTCTTTGACGTAATTCACTTAGCATAATGCCCTTAAGGTACATTCATGTCACAAATGGCAAGATTCCATTTTTTTTTAATGACTGAATAATATTGTGTTGTATATGTACCACATTTTGTTTATCCAGTCATCATCAGTGAGCACTTAAGGTTGCTTTCATGTCTTGGCTGTTGTAATTAGAGCTGCAGTGGATATAGAAGTGCATATATTTTGGGGAGTTAGTGAGGAAAGCACTTTATAAAATATCACATATAAATAAAATGGGTGTGTATCCCCTAAAGTAACATGTAAATGTGTACATTTTTTTTTGATCTGGAAATGTTTTCTATTCCAAGATAATTTCCACAGCTCATTTTAACTGGGAAAGCAATTATCTGTAGAATTTTCTGTAAATTCTATCATCTATTTTTTATTAACAGTATTTTCTGAAACAGTATTACTGAAACAGTAATTTTCTGAAATTAATTCTGTCAGAAATTACAAACTTTCCCTTAGAGAAAACATTTAAAATTACTATTCATTACTGCTACTAATAAAAAATAATAAAGATTAAAGGAATATATTCTATGGAAGAATAAGGAGATCACTTATCTAGAAACCTCACAAATCTGAGTATAGTCCCAAAACGTACACACACCCTGTTGTGCTACATTCACAGGAGAATCCTTAACCCGGCCCTTGTGCCTTCCTTACTCTTGTTTTGGGCAAGACTGCTTATAGTCTTGATTATGTATATTCAAATCACATAACCAAACAAGCATTATTATGATGTCTGAACTACAAATCAGAAAAGAGCAATTTAACTAGACTTGTGATTTATCAGTTCAAGTGATTGAAAGATAGGAAATGTAATTTTTAAAAGACTATTATATCTTATTTTTTAATTAAAAAGTTTTTTAATTTTATTTTTGAGAGAGAGAGACACACACAGAATGCGACGGGGAGGGGCAGAGAGAGGGAGACACGGAATCTGAAGCAGGCTCCAGGCTCTGAGCTGTCAGCACAGAGCCTAACTTGGGGGCTGAGCTCATGAACCCCGAGTCATGATCTTAGCTGAAGTCAGATGCTTAACTGACTGAGCCACCCAGGCGCCCCTGTTATATTTTAGTTCTCAACTGCTTTGTGATTATAGGAGAACAGGGATCAGGCATATACTTTTCCAGCTGGTATTTTTGCACAGAACTGTAGTTGTTCACAACTGAACAACTTTAGTAGGTTGTGATAACCTAACTTAGTAGGTATGATAGAAAGGTAACTGAGAAAATTGGATGAATTGAATTGAAAGAAGTAAGTCCTAATTCACTCATTCTGCTCAGAGAAACCTCTGCTGTAAACTAGGTTTTTCCCAATCTTGAAGCAATGCAGAGAGGCTAGGGAGCTTGGAGGTGCACTGTAGAGCCAGACTTCTTCTTCTTCTTTTTTTTTTTTTTTTAATTTTTTTTTTTTAACGTTTATTTATTTTTGACACAGAGAGAGAGTATGAACGGGGGAAGGGCAGAGAGAGAGGGACACAGAATCGGAAGCAGGCTCCAGGCTCTGAGCCATCAGCCCAGAGCCCGACACGGGGCTCGAACTCACAGACCGCAAGATCGTGACCTGAGCTGAAGTCCGATGCTTAACTGACCGAGCCACCCAAGCACCCCTCAGACTTCTTTTTAAATCTTCTCGCTAGTACATGTAGAGGAAGCAGGCTACAAAGGGGCAAAAGTTGCACGCGCCCTGGAATGTCCTGCCTTTTGATTAACCATATTTGGGATGGTTTCTTTGTAGTGCTCTTAAGTTTTGTAGTAGAAAGATGAAACCAGGTAAAGAACACTTAAGACACTTCAGTTGCTATGTTTAAATGATCACTTCTTTTATTCCCTTCTTGGACTACTACAGAAGAAGTCTTCAGTGCCTTCTCCTTGGAGCCTCCAAGTGCTGTCTTTATTATAAAAGTTCTCATCTTAATTGTTTCTTAAAAGACTTAAAAAAATTTGACTTCCTTTTAGTCTAATTTTTATATAAAGGGAAGAGCCGTAATAAGGATTGGTCCATCTGATAAATTGGGAGAATGTGTATGATTTGCAAGCACAACTGCTAAACTCTCACTATGAAAAAACCCTGTTTTTACAACTATGGAAAGGAATTTGGCTGAGAGTCACAATCTAATACCACCATACATTTATATAGAACTTTAGCTTATCTCATTTGATCTTAACAGGTTTTTTTTCCACTGCTTTTGTCCCTCAAAAGGTTACTATTGTAGTGCGGAAGTTTTGCTCTTCTTAGGGATAATCATTGACTTAGCCTCGCAGTCTAATGCTCAAGCTGTTCCTTGCTTCCCATGATTTCCTGCTAAATCAGAGTGCAGGTAGTATAGTACTCTGAAACGTTTTCCTTTGTGAATGAAGAGAAGCCATCTGTGCCTTGAGGTGGTTAGAATATATATACACCTCCATGTGCAAACTGTCTTTGGGTCTTTTCTCTGTACTATGTTGTCCCTCTCCTGTCACCCTTCCCCAAATCTCTCTGACCCTACAAGGACTATGATAGAAGAGAAAAACAAACAACAAAGTCTTGTCTTCTCTTTGGAGAGAATGTATCCCTTACTATGTCCCTCTTTTATTTCTTTTGTGGGGAGCAGGGGAATGGGATGGGAATGGAAATTGTATACCTCTGTATAAAACAGTATCCATTGGGTTCCTATAAGCTCACAGTGCATCTCTCAGGTAGTAGTGAAGAAATGGACTCTTTATGGACAAAGTTGTTTATTCTTTTTTTCTCCTTTATTCCCTAGGATGTTTCTAAGTTCTGGGTTGCAATTATTAAAAAGAGGAAGATAGGATTTTCTTCCTAATTGAATCATGCAGGGGCTTGATCAGCCAAGATATTGACACCTAATGATTTCAACATTTTTGAAAATTTATATAAATCAAAAATGTAAATAAAAATTTGATCAAGTGACTTAAAGTGAAATGACTTGGTTTTTGTTTAACATGATAAGAGATTGAAAAAAGTTTTATTTATTTTATTTTTTTATTATTTTTTAATGGTTATTTTTGAGAGAGACAGAGACAGAATGTGAGTGGGTTAGGGGCAGAGAGAGAGCGAGACACAGAATACGAAGCAGGCTCCAGGCTCTGAGCTGTCAGCACAGAGCCCGACATGGGGCTTGAACTCACAAGCTGTGAGATCATGACCTGAGCCGAAGTCGGATGCTCAACTGACTGAGCCACCCAGGCACCCCCTTTTTTTAAATGTTTGTTTATTTATTTATTTTTTTGAGAGAGAGAGAGCTCGAGTCAGCGAGGGGCAGAGAGAGAGAGAGAGAGAGAGAGACACAGGATCGCAAGTGGGCTCTGTGCTGATAGCGGCGAGCCTGATGTGGGGCTCAAACTCGGGATAGGTGAGATAATGACCTGAGCCGAAGTTGGAGGCTTAACTCACTGAGCCACCCAGGCGCCCCTGAAAAAGTTTTATTTTTAACATGAGAGTGTTTTTTGTACTCTATTACATACTATGAAAAAAAAGTTTTCTTTTTTTCTTATTTTTGTATTGTTTATCTTTAATTTTTTGTTTGTTTTTATTGTTAAAAAAAGGTAACTGTGCATTGAAAGATGTGGACCCTATGACAGTCTAAATAGTTAGGATGTGAGATTGTGATACATTTAATAGGTAGCTAAAAAGCATATAATTGGTTTTGTATACATGCTGTAGTAAATTAGTAATGTGTTTGAGTTTAACCTTTCAATTTTTCTACATGGTATTGGCATATAATTTTATGCATTTTAAAGTTGTGCTTTTACTTACCGGCAGAGCAAATATTTTCTGAAAATTTATTATTTTCCCACTTTGCCTGAAGTCTAAAAAATAATCAAAAGGAGAAGTAAAAATCTAGACAATAGGAAATTCATTACTTTATGTAGGTCTGCCCTCTTGTGTCTGTATCAGGAAATCTTGATCTTATTTTATTTGAGAAAAGCCACTGAAAACCTACAAGATCAAAACTACTTATAATTAGATTGTTTTATGGTCATATCAATTATGAGTTTATTAAAGAGAGATTTCACCGAGTTCAAAACAGTTCTTTTTATTGTAGGTGGTTTACATTAAACAAACATTTTGAACCAACTAAAGTATAAAAGGAACATTAAACATTGAAAAATTGGTTCATTTTTAGTACCCTGTAAATTAAGAGTAGAATTTATTCTACAGGAGAAAGAACATTTGATATTTAAAAAATTTTAAATACATTGTTTTATTATTTCTTACTCTTTACATATCATGATAAACAGAATAAATAAGTTCCATTTAAAGAATAGCTTTTTGTTCTTTATAGTCTGAGTTACAGTATTCTGTAATTTTCAAGAAAAAGGTTTTAATTTCTGTTAAGGGCAGAATGAAAACAAAAAACTTACTTCTGTTTTACTTAGGAAAAACCCCATGACTTCACATTTTATATATAGTTTGATGTTGATGTTAGAGAGAACAATATAATGGAAGGCATAAAATTTGGCATTTCGAATTTTCCACTTATTTTTAAGATCAGTGCAGCTAATAATAGAACTTGGTTACTTTTTTCATAAGTAATTACTGACACCAGTGAGGTAAATGTATTGCTTGTTATTTATAAGCTTTTTAATTGATGTTAGGGATTTCCAGCCCATAGATGAGGCTTTGCTGAAGAAATCTCCCTGTCAGTATGAGATCCCTTTTTCCTCTTTTCTCAGATATCAGTGAACCAAAACTGTCTCCCTCCCCATCTCCAGTACCTCTCAGATGCCCAGAAAAAAGCAGTGTCTCCTAGACCACACTGTTAGTAGCACTTGTACTACAAACCAGAGTTGGTATACTGACTTTTCAAATTCTTTTAGTAACCTCATTTTGGCAAGTCAGTAAATTGTGTGTTTTCTACTCTTTTAGTAATTGCTATATTAGTAATATGTCTTGAATCGAAGCTAAAATTATTGTATTATGCAGTATAGGTATAAATTACTTCGGGCCTAATTTTAAACTGAGTCAAATTACTTAAATCATGACATTTTGGTGAATATATTTTCCAACACCACTTTTTTTTTTAACTTCCATTATGAGTTGGAAGGTATTTTTAAATGATCACAGGGGAAATTGAAAATGTATTCAGCAAGAACATAATTGTAGATTAGCATTGCTGGATTTATAATTTAGCATGGTAGAATGGCCTACCAAGTAGGTAGGTATTGACCATCTGGTTGATAGATTAAGGAAAATAGCTATATCCTCTTAATAAACAGGACAAGAAGTTTGTGTCAAAATGTGATCAAATAATTAATTTGGGGGAACCCAAATTTTTATTTTTTAAATGCTTTAAATAATATATTTTTCTTTTATTAAAAATTATTTTCCTTGCCTACATTGAGTATGAGGTTAGAATAGAAGACAATCTATAAAATCATTCTAAAGTGTTAAGCTTTCATGATTCAAAAGACATAGTGTAGTAAGTTATGTACTCAGATGATCAACTGTAGTGCCTTAAATTAAGGTTAGATTCTAGTAGTGTATTAATAATTATGGCTAATTATACTATCAGCTGTTAAATTAACCAGTAGTTCTCATCTGACGATCATAATGTACTAGAGAGGACAGATTTATTGTTAGCCTATGTATACTAGAATTCTGTAATTCTTTGAAAAAATTAAGAGAAATTTTATTTATGTAAGCGTATGGCCTTGCTTTTTCATATTTCTTTTTCATAAAGCTTAAAAATCTTAGTGTAGTGTAGAGAAAGAATACAATTTCTGTTTTAAAATGTAGGTTTTGAGAGTTACTACAAAGACTTCTGAATGATAATAACAAAAGTAAATGATGTGAGGAATCCATAGGCTATTTCAAATGATGACACTTCATTTGAGTGATTATTTTGGTACAAACTTGGTGAAAACCTGAAAAATACTTAAACATCGGAGAGGCTTTTGCAGTACAATATACATTTACCCCAAAAAGTGAAGCTAATGCTTTATAGGTGAAGTGAACGGGTTAACAGTGCAGTTTCAAAACTAAACTTCTAGTTCATCCTCAGAAGAAATTTGGGATAGAAACTTACAAGCTCGGTAGAGGAATTTGATAGTTACATTATACACACTTATAGTCATTTTGAAGTTAATTTTTGAAAATAAAGCTCCTTTCATGTTTACAAGATCCCACAGATGAATACATTTGCTAACAATTGTTTTGTTCTGAATCTTGACCTTTTCACAAAGAAATTCTTCTACTTAGGAAGTGGTCTGGTATGTAGTATTTCCCCTTCTTCATGGGATGACAGATTTTATGCTGATGGTGACAAGTTGCATCACTGGGGATTGCAGCAGAACTTCAGAGAAGCATCACAATGATGCAGATCAACAAGAGACATATTAAAATGAGACAGAAATTTATAAATAGGTTCTGGAGATTTTGACGTGCTTGTTGAGGCATTTCAATGGTTGAAGCTCTTCTTATAGCAGAGCGAGTGAGGTATTGGACTTTCTCCATGATGCAAGGAAAGCAGGAAGTCTGAAGTTTTAAATGGTGAAGAGGAAGGGAAAAGCTGGCAGCCAGTTGTGAGCTCAATCACTGTCTTCCGTTAGGTAGCCTGGAATGATAAAATAGTGAATGGATTAGGATCATACGTGTAACCTATTCTCTGAACAGGTAAAAACACAATTTTGTTATTAATTTGTCTTCATTGTTATTTGTATTTATGACATCAAATATGCATATATTGATATGACATCAAATATTCATGCACACACACACACGCACATACGTGTTTCCCTATGTCTGTCCTGAGTGTGGGTCTTTTTTGGTAAGGTCACCGTGATGTCTCATTCGTCTTGTGTTCGGAGTGTTAATGACTGCAGTTTTTGCCTCCTCCTCTCAAAATGACTAGCAGTATAGTTAGGTTTAGGGTGCAGCTCATTTTCCATTATTCCCTTGAGCAAAAGTTCTCACATACATAGTTTTATTAAGACTATTTCTCTTAGAGCATTATTGTTGTGAACATTAGTGCATTGATAGCTTCAGAGAAAATCTGATAAAAAGAAATGCATACAATAAATTATTTTCCAGATGTTGATTTTAGTCCAAAATAAAATAAATGAGAAGTCTTTTATCAGAACTATAGATTCAAATGTTTGTCATTCCTTTTTATGATTTTATAGTTTTGTAGCATATGCTGTCTTGAGTTACGTTTTAACAAGACGGTATTAAATACTGAAGACTGTCAGGCTCAGAAGGCATAGTAATAAAACCATCACTATCTCACTGTGTACACAGTTCTTATTAAAAAAATTTTTTTTTTAATGTTTATTTTTGAGAGAGAGACAGAGTGCAAGCGGGGAGGGACAGAGAGAGAGAGGGAGACACAGAATCTGAAGGAGGCTCCAGGCTCTGAGCTGTCAGCACAGAGCCTGATGTGGGGCTTGAACCCACGACCGTGAGATCGTGACCTGAGCTGAAGTTGGACCCTTAACCAACTGAGCCACCCAGGTGCCCCTACGTAGTTGTTATTTAGAAATGGCCTGTACTCAAGAGCAGTGGTTTCCGTTTGCTTTTTTTCAGAGCTTCCATAAATTATTCTGCCTAATTAATTGTGGTAATTAATGAGACAAAATAAAACTTAATGCATTATTATAGAAAAATTGGAGATTAGAAATTAACTATAAATTGAATGTCTGGAGATAATAGTTTACAAAGATTTGGGGATATTTTATTGTCAATTAGGATATTTCTATATAAATTTTGAAACAAGAACAATTAGAACTTGAATAAAATATAACCATAATCAACTGCCCAGAGATCATGGCTGTTAACATTTGTTGTTATGTAGCTGTTGATCAAGATATTACCACCTTCCCCAGCTTCCAGGTTTCATTTTCTCCCTAATCTGTATACATCATGTGAAAACCCAGTTCAACCAGTAAGCTCCGTTTCTGAGAGAGACCAGTGCTGAAGAGAGCAGAGGGGAGAACTAAAAGAATGGGAGAGGGGAATATATATTTTAGGCATGATCAGGGAGAAGGAGGCATTTCGTGTTCCCAAAAAACCGTGTGGTATATGGTTACATTCTGTAGTTCTGGTACCTCATCTTGGCTCTGTTAGGTTTGAATCATATATTAGACTGGGTTTTCATTTGGCTGTAGGCTCTGGCCTCCTTTCTGGTATTGGTGTGTAGTGAGGAGATCCAAACAACTTACTAACATCAAACTTCATTCTCTTAAAGACTTGGTTACAGCCTGTGTTTCTCCGGCATATGTATGTTTGTAGCATATATTCCTCACTGTCCCACACCAGTGGCTGTTAATTTATAACACCCCTCTACTTAGTAGATTTTAGAGCAGCTTAAATATGTTTATTTAATTTAATTACTTTTGTTTGAATTCCTCAGATAAAATACTATAGGAATAAAAGCTTTTTTTTTTTAAAGAAAATGAATTTTTAAAGTTTTTTCCTGCTTATATTTATTTGTGTGTTATAGATATAATGAATTTATACTATTGGGTAATGGTGGGGAGGATCCCGTTATTAATTCTTTTATGTATTTGAGTAGTTTGTAAGAGGATATATAACAGAATAGTTAAGAAAGGAATGCGAACTAACATTGGTCATCCCTATTTGAACTTCTATATCTGTGAAGTCCCACAACTTAAATGGTCTAAAAATTCTGAATGTAAATTATTTTGAGATAAAACATGGAAAAGGAAGAAGCTGTCTAGTTGTTCCTCATGAAATGTGTATACACGAGTCATTCCCTACCCTGACACTTTGATGAGTGTACTTCAGTCACATGAAACATGTCACCTTTCCATAAATACTTCATTGCCTTTTTTGATTCTGTCTTTTGCACATGTTGTTCTGGCTTTGCCTGGAATGTCTACCCTCCACCCCCCCGGTCTACCTTTGATTCTTTGCCAGGCAAACTTCAGTTGATCCTTAAGGCCCAGTTTAAATATCACTTCCTAATGAAACTTTCCATTACTCATTAAGGTAAAATTGGTTGTCACCTCTGCTGGTTTTCAGTCGGGTTTTAGTGTTACCTATTTCAACAGTGCTACAATTTTTATTTACATGTCCTTGCCCACAAGTAGGCTTCTAGTTCACGAGTATAAGGAACCACATGTTTATTTTGTGTTCTAGTATGCAGTGCATGATTGTTACTATTTGAATAAATCAATGAAGTTGAACAAGGAATTCTTATGATTTACTTTACTGTTTCCAGAAGATTGTTAATTTTCTAGTGCTGTGGCTAACAGATTAACCAGTTAGAATAACAGAATTTGGTAGTTGAACACATAATCTCCAATATTCTTCTCAAGTCTCTATTACAGATGAAGAAAATGAAGCTCAGAGGATTACAGCTTACATAAGTTGTTGTTAATATTAACATTAACCTGAACAAGGCTTTGTTCAGATTGGTATTTGGTGTTTGTGAAATATAAACAGGCCCTAGAAAGATGAACTCTGCTGATGAAAGTATGATGAATACGCTTTAAAGATGATATCATGGCAACAGGCAGCTATGTTCCTGAAAACAAATTGAGTGTAAAGCCAATAATCAAAAATAGTGTCGTTTCCTGTCAAACTTAGAAATATGTCGTTATTCTAAACTAATTTGTAGCTGCTTAGAATCTTATGCTAAAACCAAAACCAAATCTGCTTTATATACTGAAATGTTAGTTGTATGTCTTCAGTTTATTGGGCCTGATTGATTTCCCAGTGCACAACCTGAAATGTGTTGAGTCCTGATTCTACTGAACTTCCAAAATATGTATGATGATAATTAAGCCAGAATTCATCCCTATAAGATGGGTCTTCCTGTCGCACATTGAAAATTGAAAAGCTGTGTGGCAACAGAACAATCCTATCTTTAGAGTTGTCTGTGACCTTCCGTGCATCATAATTTATGACATGGTTGTCAGGTGTTTACCATTCTTTTCTCTGCACTCACAACATCCTATGAGGGTAGAACTCCTACAGTCTTTTTTACCCTTCCATTCCTTAGCTGGTAATGGAGTAATACTTGATGGAAGGCATAGAAAAAGTAGTTTCATTAATTTAGGATAATCAGAAAGAGATTGTATTGGGAAGTTGTGAACTTGCATCTGGCACCAGTAGCAATGGAGATAGAAATTAGCCCTGCTCCCCTTTTTAAAAGAAATGTGTGGATTAGTTGTTTGGGACAGCAGGAATAGAACACTTTAAAAGTTAATTCATCACCCAGGCCCTAGAATCAGAATATTCAAACTATGAAATACTCTGATAGGAGTTTTAGACAGAAGATTACCCACAGAGTATTTTGTTGTATGTCTGTGGGATCTATTCTAATTTTTAGAGGAATGGGAAGAATAACTCTACTATTCTTTGTAGGATTTATAAAGTTTTTGGTTGTCCACTTTTCCTGATTTGCTCAAAAAAGTGAAATTGAGAAGTAAAGACTGTCAAGTTCAAGATAATACTCTGTTTCTTTGAAGTAGAAAAAGGAAAGAGACAAACCACATGGGATGCTAATCTTTCAACTAATATGCCGTGGTAGGCAACATTTTGGATGGAAGGTACTGTGTCAGCTTCTGCAGGGGTCCTAACTTTGTGGTGTTTCCTATTTCTTAATATATGAGATACGTTCTTGTGCAAAACAATCCTCAGTCTCAGTAGACTGGAAAACTTTTAGTGGTCTGCTTTATTACTTGCTAGGACATTGAAGCCTTAACAATGCTGTGTATGGTAAGCAGTAATCTTCACCCTCCGTGTTTTGCATGACTTTCTGAACTTCAGTTGTTTGGGGGTGCTTTCTCTGCTGAAACCCTAAATTCCTGAGATTCTTTATATTTGTGGAATTCAGAATTTTGCTTCCTTTTTGGCTGCTTATTCATTTAGTAAATCTGTGCATATTTTCCCAGTAAATTCAAGTATTCCAACGCTATAGTCTGACAGATACTTTCTAAGAATTTTTCCCATGTAATTGGTTCAGAAGATTAGACCTATGTATATTAAGATTATTTTGGGGTTTTATTTTGTCTTACTCTTTGCTGTCATTTTCACAGATAATCTGGAAGTGATTGTGTATGCATTTTTTTGACTTGTTGAATTAAATCAGGACAGTTCGTCATTAGAATCATAATCAATCTGTTGGCATCCAGAAGTTCACTTTGGTGAAATACTTTTCCGTTTGAGATTGCCTAACTTGGAGGTTCTGTTTGAAGTTACTTTGTGGCAGCAATATTCCACAACTTTGTTGGTCCACACTGGCTATCTTAAAGAATCTTCAGGCTGCTTCTGCCTAGTTATGGAAAGAATTGTGTAAATATAAAAATCTCAACCTCTAAGTTGACCCCATAATGACATTATCACTGTAAAGCTCTGCCTTGGGGAAGATCCGTTGAACAACAGCATGGAGAGATTTTTCTCTTTGAAATTGTCACATTGCTGTTGCTATTTTGCCTGTAAGCTTGTCCTTGTTATCTGTTTATTATGTTAAAATTAATTTAGTCACAGTTAAAGTATTCTTTTTAACCCTGTAGTAGTTGAGACTTCAGATTCTTCTTTTGGGGGAAAAGATGTGTGAAGGGAGTGTAGGGGGAAGTTTTAAGGAAAAATGAATGCCAGTTAAATATACCCCCACTAATCTGAGTGAATTGGGTTTTTTTTGTTTGTTTGTTTGTTTGTTTTTGTTTTTGTTTTTTTTTTTTTAAGTCCTTGAGGTGGAGTACATTTATAAAAGCACTAGAGGTCCTCAGTTGACTGTGAATGTACTTGAGGGGAGCCATAGGCCCAGGCTTCATTTTCACGTGTTTATTTGGTAATACATGCTTCAGAATTATGTAGGGTAAGAATATTGAAGTACAATTTCTAGAAATGTTCAGAGAGACTATGTATTATCTGATTTACGTAATTGTAATTTAGATAGATTATTTCCTTGATTATTAACCTTTAGGTTTATTCCTTTGCTGCTCTGACCAGCAGTGTTAATTCACTGTGTAGATTTAAGTGAGTCATTTTCATAGCATAAATAACAAGGCAAGATTCCTCTCTTCAAGCATTTCACAATAAATGAGGTGGAATACTTTAAATGGTAGAGTGTGAGGAGGTCAGTAATGAAATTGAGGAAAGGTAAGGGTTTAATATTGGAACTGGAATATAGTACAGAACTGTGGTTTTTGTGAAAAGTTTTGAGAAATTAAACTTAGTTTTTAGGTATATAGGCTAAATAGATTAAAGGCATGAATATTTTGGGAATGAAACAAATTAAATAAAAGGAAACATTGATTGTAGCATGTTACATTGTTTTTAAAGCCTGTGCAGTTATTTTGAGTTTTGCCTTCCATGGTTTATTGCTTAATAACAAGGATATCTATAACTTTCTAATATCCCTGACTTTAAAAGTGATTAGGAGGATATTATATAGGTTTTTAAGGGTATAATGCCCCATGTGTAAAATGGCTTTAAATGAAATGGAGTGGTTTCAAATTGAAATAGAAGTTTGTGTCCTCTAACTTTACATTTAGAGTACCATAAACAGTATTTGAAGTCTTTTAGTTTATTTTGCTTTGCCAATGTCATGATGTATTTTTAAGCCATGTTGATCAGTGGATGTGATGTGCATGTGGTTTAGAGTTCTAAAATTTTGGCTCCTGCCAAGGTACCACCATTTCCTAGCTTTGTGACCTTGTAATTCACCTTTTTGCATCTGTTTCCTAATTTGTAAAATAGAGATGCAGCACCAAACATACAGGGAGTTAAAAGGATCAAATGAAATATTTGTATACAGCAGTACATTTAGAAGATTGTTCA
The DNA here is from genome assembly GCF_023721935.1 of Panthera uncia. NCBI lineage: Eukaryota > Metazoa > Chordata > Mammalia > Carnivora > Felidae > Panthera > Panthera uncia. The sequence goes on along the minus strand of NW_026057580.1, from coordinate 75,796,837 downwards.
ATAATAAAGAAGGAAGTTTTAATGGACTCTCTTTATTTCTAGAATTGGTAATAAATATACAGTCTAACTTAGAGAGTTAATCTAATCTTTACATTTAATTTTTACTTAAACATTTAATGTATTAAATAATTTAACACATTACACAATATATGACATAATACATTTAATACATTACAATGTTTATTTTTTTACAAATTTTTATACAAATATTTTGTTTATACAGATGTTCTATTTCCAATTAATTAGAACAAGAAATAACATATAAAAATATATAACCAAATGCACTTTTTTCTAGAATATTATTTTCCTTTATGTCCACTGTCAAAAACATTTTGATATTTGCGTTTTAGGAAATGATAGTAACTTACTTAGTAAAGCAACTTAACTTTAGCTTTTTCACGTTTTTAAAACATTTTTCATAATTTAAAAACATCCTTCATATTTCTGCTATTCTATTTCATCTGATACTTTTTTTTTTAGCCCTTAGTTTTAAAAATCCTGTCTTCAGCAATAAAAGCAGTACTTAAATTTCACCTTATGATAGAGATAAATTGGGACAAAATGTCTGGCAGTAGGGCATTTATGTTTGAAATTTGAACAACAATCACAGTAACTGTGTGATTTCTATTAACCTGTACACATTTTTAATCTAAGGATAGCTTTAATAGCAGAATTTGTGCTCTTTCTAGAAAGTATTAACTTTTTGGAGTAATATGTGATGTGGTAAAATTCTGGTATCATAAAAGAGCTCGTGAATATCTCATTTGAAGTGTGAGAATGTAATTTGATAGGTATTTGTGTAAAAATGCATAAATATATATATAAAACACCAGCACCAAAGTGACTTTTATATGATAGCAAAGGAAAAACATTTTATGAGTATAAAGATAATGAGAGACAATTAGAGTACCTCAGTGGTAGACAAAAATTAGAAATGTTTTTGCATGTCTGAAGGAATTCTGCTTGTGGAATTATAAGTTCTTTTCTGTAAAAAGCAATAGAGTTAATATTTGTCATAAGAACTTAGAATTCTAGAGGTAAATTTTATTTTGTGGCATACATATGAAAATAAAAATGAGATAAAATCGATGTAATACTCTTTGTGTCCTGGCAGAGATTTAAGAAGGAAGACACATTTTGTGTGTTAAACTGAGGATTGGTAATATCAAGAGTAAGTGGAATTCAAACAGAGGTCATAAAATTTATTGAATCATCTTCATTTCTGGGCATTTTTAAAATTTCTTTCTCCCTTGTCATTCCCCCCTTCTAATTGCAGGATAGAATAATGAGAAACCATGGAGAATGGTAACTTGATAACAGCATGTTCATTATTAATAGGCAGAATAAACATTTTATCAAATTAACTCAAATGAGATACTTAGGAATATTCTGCCAAAGTAATGTCTCTTTATTTAAAAAAAAAAATGCTGAATTAGTATTCCCTAATTTTACATGTGTTTTTGATGGGTGTTTAAAATTTTCTAAACTTGTTACTCATGATATAACGCTGGATTTCATATAAGTAACCGAATTTATTAAATCTTAGAATTCTTTTTAGAAGTGTTTGTTAAAAGTTTAGTGGACTTTATAGAGAGGGAAAAAGTGTTTAAACACATTTTAAAGGTAGGTTGTTTTATATTGTTTAAAACTCTATTAAATATCTACTGTAAGGAATCATAATATTGGAATAGTCATGCCAGCAATGTGCATGTTTTATAATCACATGACTGTTCATAGTATCACAGATGCAAATAGAAGCCCAGTCCTATCCTGGTTTTCAGCACAGTAACATATCAAGATGAAGCCATTGTTTTTGCGTGAAGAAATAAAATCTCCACTACCACTAAATAGGGTAACATAATTGAAAGATATTTTAGTTGGCAGAAATTCATTTTTGAAAAGCAAAATAAAAAAGTCAAAAATGATAAACCAATAACCAGGGTCAAAGATGATGCAACCCTTGTTATTTTAAATTTAAATCTTGTTTACTGTCGCTCAACGGATATGCATTTATTTAGAGATTAAGGTTTTTGTCATATTAAGCATTTTATTTAACCTTTGAACTGAAATTTATAAAATATGATTAAGTTTTGAAAAAGTTAAGTAATTTTGAATATTAGAAAGCAAGAATGACCAAAATCAGTGAAATCTTTTTCTTACCTTGGCTGTTGTGATGATCACAATATAGAGAGTATTGTGAGTTGTATGAAGTCTTATCGGTGTTTAGTTAGAAAGTTTTCTGACTCTGTTACCAGACTTCTGGGAACAATTGAAGTAGGTGTAGGAGGAAAAGTATTCTAGGGAGGTCTTTATGATGTCACACAAGCATTCTGAAGTTATGATTGGTTAGCCATAGTCTTATCACAACCAAACTTTTTAGAATGTCATTTATCTTACTTTAGGTGTGGAAAGGTCATTAACACTTTGTGCCACATTTTTTTGCTTGTAGTTTTAAAAAGTATATGGGAGATAAATGGAAAACAAAACAAAACCAACCTAAGTTTTCAGTAGTATAAAGCTCCTTTTAAAGATTCATGAATCTTCAGGCTTAGAAATAATTGTGTACTAATGGTGATAATGTTGAGGAACTAAAATAGATATGTAGGAATTTTAATAAGTGATAATATTACTAGCTTAAGTCAAACAACTTTCATTGTGTTGTTACTGCTATTGCTCTAATACTATAGTTTCATAATGCTAGTTCCTAACATACAGTAATTAAACATTTTCACAGGATGAAATTTTATACCTTTTACTATCTAGTTTTCTTTCTTCATACCACTATGTATATGGGATGGAGTGTGTGCGAGAAACCCAGGCTACTGATTTCAGTTTAAAAAAATAGCTTATCATACAGTTAAGATAAGAACTAATACGTGTATTTATTTAATTTGTGTTTTCTTCAGTTAGAGCTTTAACAATATATTTATGAACAATAATTATCATATTTAAACTGATGTATATTACCCCAGGAAAAGTTACACTTTGCAAATTTCAGAATTGAAGATTTTTAGCATCTGCATTCAACTACCATAAAATATTAAATTTTAATAAGCTCAGACAGTGTCAAGAGTAACTTTCTGCTAAAAATGAAATAATCAGATTCCTAATCAGTGGCATCCTAGTTAATGATACTTTATTGAAAATAGACGTGCATTTTGTTAGACATTTAAGTTGTGTAATTTTTCTGAAAGGATCGACTCATTTAATGCATCAGTTGTTCCCATGAAAATTACTATACAAATGAAATTTTAGTAAATGGAATGATATATGAAGTTTCTAGAACAGTTTAAGAATAGAGCTGGGAAATAATTCATTTGAAAAGCTATGCATTATTTTCCTATTTACTCTGCTTTTTTGTTTATACTGTATATTTGATTTACTTAAATCACCATACCTGCAAATTCTAATTTTTAAATCTTTTCTGTAATTCTGGAGGAGTTACCTGTTAATTTTATATATATATATATATATTCATAGCAGAATGAACTCAGACTGCTTCACTTTCTTATGGGTAACTAAAATGTGTTGCAGCAGCTGCGTATGTGTCCTTAAATGGAGATGGTTTTGGCTTCTTCCAAAGAAAGATAAAATCCTTCTCTAGAGCAAATCTCTTGTTATTTAAGGAATCAGCTAAAACTAATAGAAAAATAATACTTCAAAAGACCCTCTGTGAACATTGCTAAGGGAAAATTTATAACTTAAAACCCAAAATTAAAGAAATTGCATGAATAATGTTTGACATTTTGCTCAAAATGCTACGAGCATTTTTTTTCTTTCAGTCCTTACATATCAAGGATCTCTTATTAATACTATCAATTTCCAGTGATAACTGAAATACAAAACCTAGGTTTGAAATACAAGCCTAAAGTGGGACACAGTGGTTTGTCAAAGATCACACCTCTGCTAAGCACAGACTGATCCGGATCCATTTAGTTACAATTCCCTGATAGATGGGCATGTTGGGGAGACGGAGTCATAGCGTGAATATAGATTTCACAGAGTAGCATACATCAAGTAAGAAATTTTAAGATGGTGATAGGTGAATTATTGAAAATTGTTATTATTTTTAGAAAGTCTGTTTTAAGCTTGTTTGCCAGTTAGTTATGCATTCACTTGAAAATGAAGCTTAGGGGATAGATCGTTATATTATAAGCACTTCTAGTTCTAAGAAAATACAATTAGTAATACTTAGATAAACTAAGAAATTGGCATTGATTGAAGAAAATATGCCCTAGATATCTCACATGTTGACATGTTTGCTTAAAACCCATACACAGGCATGTGCACACACCCACCTTAGAAGGGATGCTGACTGTATGTGTCATAGTTGGAAAATGGAGACAAAAACTTACTTTGTAGATTTGTACATAGGTGTGGAGCTTCTGGGTTTACCCTTTTCCGTTTGGTTACCTGCTGTTGCTGCTTGTTATTAGTCCAAATGGAGCTCTAGGAAGTGTTGCCGTTTAGTTTTAGCTTGATTGCTCAAATAAAAAGTTGTTTAGAAGGAGTTTTGTCATAACAGTTGCAACAGTATTTTAACTAAAGCCCATACTTTATTGAGATTTCCTCTGTTTTCTCTAGTGTCCTTTTTCTTTTCCAGGACCGTATCCAGGGTACTAGATTACATTTACTAGTTATGGCTCCTTTGGTCTCCTTGGTTTTGACAATTTCTGAGACTTTGCTTTTTTGAATGACCCTGACCATTTTGAAATGTGCTGGTCAGATATTTTGTGGAATGATCCCCAGTTGGGATATGTCTGATATTTCTCTCATGGTTAGTTAGACTGGTTAATGTGTTTTTGAGAGGAAGACCAGAGAAGTGAAGTACCATTTTTATCACATATTAAAAGTACATACTATCAACATGACATCACCATTGCTGACCTTGATCACCTTGCTGAAGTGTGGCATCCATCATCATTCTCTGCTATAAACTTACTCCCCGCCCCTTCCTTGCCATGTTCTCTAGAAGAACTATGAGTAACTATGTACCGCCCACACTTAGCCCTCACTACCTTAAGAATGATGTGTCTATAAAATTATTTGGAATCCTATATGTTTGATGGATATAAAAACATTCTGAGAACAGATCAGTAGGCTTTGGCACTCTGCCATAAAAAGTCAGTGGCACATAAGTTAATTTTTGTGTTTCTGTAATTGTATGGGCAGCCCTTTTTCGAAAAAGGAGGACTGAGTTTTCAAACAAGCTAAAGTCCAGACCTCTTAGTTTGTTTTTTTAGGCTCTGTCTTTCTAGCTTTGTCTCTTATCACATTCCTTTGTATCCTGTGCTCTGAACCTGTGCTGTGGCCCTCTCAACAGTCTGTTGTTCTATTTTAAGCCTCCCTCCTCCTTACCAACCTTTATTCTCAGCAAAGGGCTGTTTCAGTTTACATCAGCACAGCCCTCCCTGCCTTGTGCCAATTTTGCATGTAACTCTGTTGTCTTTTTTTATTGTGTTTGTTAGTGGTATCTGCCTAGACTTGACTGTAGTCTCCTTGAGAGCTGATCCAATAACTCATATTTATACCACTACTTACTCTCTGTGGTACTATTACCTACTGTAGAGCCTGGCTCATTATAACTCTTAAATACTGATTGAATGATTGGACAAGTGAATAAAAAAACAGGAAGATTGCAAGGTGGTAGTGAATGTGTAATCCTGAAGAAGGAAATGTTAAGGACAGTTAAAAAATCCTTCTAAATTTCAAAGCTCACTGTGGGAGAGGAGGAGAAGCATGTGAATGATTGAGACACTTGGGACAAGAGTAGAATAACAGAAAATAATTTTCCTTTTTGTCATTTAAAATTGTTGAACATATATTTGGAGGTTAAGAGCCAAGGAAGGTTACACGATAAGCTCATGCTTCCCAAATTGAGCCTTTTAAAAACTAAAAAAAAAATTTTCTCTCCTCATTGGATTCATAGCAATCTGTGGTACTTTCTATACTGTGAATATTGTATGGCCTGTTTTTATTTATGTAGTTACTCAGCTTTTATTCTAATAGTAATTTTTAAAATTGTAGTTATATGCACCTTTAAGATTACTGCCTAAAACAAAAGGCAGGATGTTAATAATAACCCCTATCTAACCACCTGGTCCTGCCATGTTCCCCTTTTCCCCACCCAAGCAAATGATTATTCTGGATCCTGGGTTCATTTATTTGCATTTGTTTTTATATGGTTTTGTGACATTTTTAATGTATTCCTTGAAAGTATTTTTTTTTAATTTTAGTTAACTTTATGTAAAGGAAATCATGATATATATAATCTTTTACATGGAATATTTACATTGCAACTTGTAGAGTGGTGTGTCGGAGGCAAAGTTTCAAGGTAGACCAGTTTTAGGAAACTTAAGTGGTGATGAAATTAAAGCAAAATATAATACAGTACAAAAATAATACAGCAAACTGCACACTTTGCGTACGTTTTTGTGATACATACAACATCCTATTTTTCTTTTAAAATTTATTTATTTTGAGAGAGAGAGGGAGAGAGAGCAAGCTGGGGAGAGGCGGAGAGAGAGGAAGAGAGAGAGAATCCCAATCCTAATGCAGGACTCAAACTCCTAAATCATGAGATCATGACCTGAGCCAAAATCAGGATGCTTAACTGACTGAACCATCCAGGTGCCCCGAGACATACAACATTTCAAAGATAGGGAGCTTTCTTAGGTTAGACCTGCTAGACAAGCCAGGAGAAATATTTTACCTAACTCTTACGGGCACTTTTCTATTAAAAGTTTGAGAATTACTGCCTTAAAATTTAAAACCACCTAAGGAAGAATTAGTTGAAAAAACATCCAAGAACAAAAAGGAGAATGAGAATAGTAGTCCTAGACTGAAGGGATAGGGAAGTGCCTAAGGCAGTAAGAAAGAGAATAGGCTCACTTAGTGGGGAAAAAAGAAAGACCAATTCTTTTTAAATTTTTATTTAACATTTATTTATTTTTGAAAGAGAGAAAGGGAGGAGCAGAGAAAGAGAGAGAGAGAGACAGAATCCAAAGCAGGCCGCAGGCTCTGAGCTGTCGGCACAGAGCCCAATGCGAGGCAAGACTCAAACCCACAGACAGCAAGATCCTTACCTGAGCCGAAGTCAGATGCTTAACCAGCTGAGCCACCTAGGCTCCCCAAAAGAAAGACCAATTCTGAAGTAACCTGCAAACCTTGTGGTCATTTGAGGGAGGTAGATTTCATTTTTAGAATTGATTTGCCAGATACTTGGAGGCCCAAACATTTTATTTTTTCCTAAATGTTTGAACTCTCAATGAACTCTCTTTCCTTGTTAAATTTCCCAATTCGCAATGGGGAAGAGTTTGACATCAATAAAGGCCAGTTAGTTTAAGTAAGGGCTCACATAAACCTAAGGTTTGCACAATTTTTGGAAAATTTATGAAACACGCTCGAGTGGTAAAAAGAAATGTTATAGTACGGTCTGTGGCTTCAAAGAACTTGTCTATCAGTACACAAGTACTATGCAAATGAAATATTTAACATTTGGAAGTTAACTACTAGTGTAAGATGACATCTGGAGGACAAGGGAATTCAAGATTAAGAATGAAATTAGCACATGTAATAAGGAACAATAGGTTTTCTAAGAGAACTGCATATTTTTACAAAGGGAACTGATGGAACCAAAGCCAATATAAGAAATGGAAACACACACACACTTAAGCCAGAGTACAGATGTAACAACAACAAAAACAACATTCAGGCCTCTAGCTACTTGATTCAGAACTTTATAAACCATGGTGCTATTCCATTGTGGTTAAGATTCTAATTCAGTTCCATGATGTTTGGTTTTTTCTCCACACATTAAACTCATTATCTTTGTGGTTGGCACCCCAGCACTTGGGCCCCTTGCGTTCCCAGTTTTTGTGGTGGCATCATCATTTATTTTGTCATCCAGAATGGAAATTTGAGGCTCATTTTTGTTTCTTTCTTCTACCAGATTCCCCATTCACTAAGAAATAAAATGCAGATTACCAGATACAAATCTTTTATCCATTGCTTCATCAGCTGTCCTCTGAACTTTTATAGAAGCCTTGTAACTAGTCTTTCTACCATCTGACTTGACCCTCTCCTCTTCAACCTTTACCCTGTTATCCAAGTTGCTTTCTCAAGTGCAAAATTGACTGTCACATGTTGAGAACTTTTCTTTGTATCATCATCTCCTTCAAAGTGAAAAGCCCAGACTTTGCAGCCTTACATAGAGTCTTTCCTGATCTGTTATTGTCATCTATTCTAACCATAATGGATTTGATTGTATATGTTATTTCTTCTTTCTGGAGCCCATTCCTTACTTTCTTGTTCCCCTGAAGAGCCTTCATTGTTCAAAATCAGTAGGGAGGAGGCTGTTTTGTTAGTTTCTAGTTTTTAATTGCATAAGTAATATCTTTTATAATTCAGGTAAATAAAATAAACCAGTCATTGGAAGGGGATTTTATATATTTAATGGGTGTATTTGTTTTCTTTGCCATGAACTTCATGAATAGAGGCTGATTTATTTCTTCTGTTTTCCTTATACTGCTTATCCCTTAAAAGTTAAATTTAATGGATATTTAGAATATTATTTTACCATTATTATAAATGAGCTTTTAAAAGGATAAGTTGAAGGAACAACGGAGAAGTGAGAATAGAGACCCTCTGAGGTTTCAGACAAACTGATTTCTTTGAGATTCAGTGAAAATGAGATCATGCATGGTCCTGAGCTGAAATCAAGAGTCAGACACTTAACTGACTGAGCCATCCAAACACCCCCAAAAAATGTGCTTATTTTTAAAGGCCATTTATATTAGTTCTGTTAAAATAATTAAACATGTAAACATGTAAATTTTACATATTGGTTTCTAATTCATTCTTTTAGTCAAACAGGTTTACTGGGTAAAGGATGTCTTTATGCATCTTATATTTTAAAAGACTCTTACAAGAAATAACACATATTCATTGAAGAATAATTTTTATTTATTAATTTGGGCATCTTTGATGTTATTATATATTACAATATATATTATAAATTTTAATGACTGTTATTTTTGGCATATAAACGTGACCTAATTTATTGAATTAGTCTCTTTTGTGGTTTTAGTGATTTATAATTTTTGCCATTGTAAACCATAAAAACACTGTGATGAACATCTTTATAAGTAAACCTGATATCTTTCTTTGTCCTTTTCAGTCTCCTGGCTCTGTAAACATGTTTTAACTGTTAGTCTATTCAAGGATGATCAAGGTGTTAAATGAATTTGATTTGTGTGAAATCCAATTTAATAATTTTCAAAATTTAGGTATTTAGTTGATAACATTTCCTTTTAATTAGATGAACTTCTTTCAGAAAATGACCTAAGAACAGGAACTTTTTGGTTGAGGGTTAGACGCAAACTGGTAAATATTCAGAATGATGTGAATGGCCACCCTACCTGCTGAAAGAGTAACACTTTTAGTTTAGATCAAGTGGCCTCTTGAACTGTGCCCCTGCACTAAGGATGGGAGAGATAACCTTACCCTAATTTAGGTCTGAGCTTTCATAGAAAGACATTGATAATATCAACATTTAAGAGAAGTCTTTGCCTTAGGTGAGAATCTCTAAAATATAATAGCTTCTGTTTTGTTTTTTTTCATTTCTTCTCAGAACTACAAGATGAGTTCTGAGAGTAGGTTTTATTTATTTATTTTTAATATGAAATTTATTGTCAAATTGGTTTCCATACAAGTGCTCATCCCAACAGGTGCCCTCCTCAATGCCCATCACCCACTTTCCCCTTCCTCCCACCACCCATCAACCCTCAGTTTATTCTCAGTTTTTAAGAGTCTCTTATGGTTTGGCTCTCTCCCTCTCTAACTTTTTTTTTTTCTGTGCTCATGGATTGGAAGAATAAATATTGTTAAAATGTCAATAGTGCCCAAAGCAATCTACACATTCAGTGCAATCCCAATCACCAGCATTCTTCTCGAAGCTAGAACAAGCAATCCTAAAATTTGTATGGAACCACAAAAGACCCCAAATAGCCAAAGCAATATTGAAGAAGAAGACCAAAGTGGGAGGCATCACAATCCCAGACTTTAGCCTCTACTACAGAGCTGTAATTGGGGTGCCTGTGTGGCTCAGTCGGTTAAGTGTCTGACTGGCTCAGGTCGTGATTTCATGGTTTGTGGGTTCAAGCCCCGCTTTGGGCTCTGTGCTGATAGCTCAGAGCTTGGAGCCTGCTTCAGATTCTGTGTCTCCCTTTCTCTCTGTCCCTCCCCTGCTCACACTTTGTCTCTGTCTCTCTCAAAAATAAACATTAAAAAAAAGGTTAAAAAAAAAACAAAGCTGTAATCATCAAGACAGCATGGTATTGGCACAAAAACAGACACATAAACCAATAGAATAGAATAGAGACTCCAGCAGAATTGGACCCACAAAAGTATGGCCAACTAATCTTTAACAAAGCAGGAAAGAATAGCCAATGGAAAAAAGGCAGTCTCTTTAACAAATGATGCTGGGGGAACTGGACAGCAACATGCAGAAGAAAGAATGAAACTAGACCACTTTCTTAACACCATTCACAAAAATAAACTCAAAATGGATAAAGAACCTGAATGTGAGATAGGAAACCATCAAAACCTTAGAGGAGAAAGCAGGAAAAAACCTCTCTGACCTGAGTCGCAGCAATTTCTTACTTGACACATCTTCAAAGGCAAGGTAATTAAAAGCAAAAGTGAACTACTGGGACCTCATGAAGATAAAAAGCTTCTGCACTGCAAAGGAAACAACCAACAAAACTAAAAGGCAACCAACGGAATGGGAACA